>NC_016088.4:20396662-20552928 GCF_000004515.6 Glycine max
TCTTGTATATATAACTCAGTGGAGTCGCCAACTGTTGCAACCTACCCTTCGGCGGGAGGGCGACGCGAGACTCGCGGGATGCGTGTTCCACGAAAGGAATACGCGCGGAGTCGCCACCAACGTTTATTTGAGGAAAACGTCGGAAAAACCGGAAAAGACGAGATCTACGAACTTTTAAGTGAAAGGTTCGGGAGCTGTATTTACGCACGGGGAAGGTATTAGCACCCCACACGTCCGTCCCAAGGGACGGCAGCCTTTAATCGAATGTGCAAACATGACTTTGATTTTTTATGTTTCCTTTTTATGTCTCTGTATCCTTTATACCCTTTTTATATTTTTCTCTTTTTGTGGTCGACAAGGGTGTTTCCCTTTACTCCTACGTATTCCTCAATTTGCGATGAGGAAATCAGACCTACGTAGTTCTTTCTTATCAAGTGATTCTTTTTACTTAAAAGGTGATCATTTTAAGGCGTTGGACCTTGAAAATGATCCATTTACTTAGTAAGAAATTGAAATGACAAACTTCAAAAACCTATTTTTATGGACGAGCTTGACTAGGCGAGTTGATTTTAGCCTTAGTTTCACCTTAGTTATTAGTCAATTCGATTAAGAATGAGAAATCCCAAAGAGAAAAAACGTCCGATTGATTTTCCGCTTTATTTTACCTAAAAGATGTTTTTTTTATTATTTTATTATTTTTTACCTCTTTTTTTATTTCCAACGTGGTTACGGCACGACCGAACGGTCGGAATCCATTTTAACCGAAGTTAACGGATAATACAATTCAAACGATCGGTGGAAATTTATTTTATTTTTAGGTTAAGCGAGAAATGACTTAAATAAAATGGCTTAAGCACGTCAAGAGAGGGTATAAAAAGTAAATGAAACAAGAATAAAAATACACGAAACACAATGTGGACCACCATGGGTACATAGAATGAATCGAAAAGCTTGGTTCGAGGTACTTACCCGTTGAAGATCGAAGAACGATGAAGAACGAATGAAGAAAGTCGAAGAACGGTTGAAACCTTCACGAAATTCCTTACGGAAAACGTTACGGAAACGTTTCGGAAGCGCTTCGGCTTAGATTTTCTTCACGGAAACAATTTTTCCAAGCAAATTCGAAAGAGAGAGAAGTGCCTAAGGGGCTGAACCCTTTTCCTTCTGAGGGGCTGAACCCTTTTCCTTCTCACTTCCTCCCCTATTTATAGCAAAATAGGGGAGATGGTTGCCGCCCAGCTCGCCCAGGCGAGCCAGGTTGCTTCCTCCAGAAGGCTTCTGGAGGGCCCATGTGGGCCTGGTTGCTATTTGCACCCCCATTTTTACTAAGTACACCCCCTCTGCCTTTTTTTTTGTGATTCTTTTTTCGTAAAGTTACGGAAACTTACGAATTTCGTAACGATACTTGTTTTCTTTCCGTAATGTTTACGGAACCTTGCGGATTACATAATCATCCCCTTTTTGACTTACGGAATGTTACGGAACCTCACTAATTATGCAACGATGCTTCCATTTGATTTCCGGTGTGTCACGGAACCTTACAGATTGTGCATCAATATTTTCTTTAGTTTTCCGGCATGTCCCGGAATTTCACAAATTGCCTATTGATGGGTGCCAAGCACCTTACAAGGACCAAACAAAGATCGCATGTCATCAAGCAAAGGTCCCCGGATGAAATTAGGGTACGACAGTTGCCCCTCTTTACTTGTCTTTTATTGGAGATAAAAGGAAAGCAAAGATAAGACACTAATTTCGTTCCTCTCGGTTGACGAGAGTCGCGGGTGACCATAAAATTTCCGCATGCAAATGACTCGTTGTTCCCAGGGGAACAAAAGGTGCAGAAGACGATGTCAGTCTCTGCCTGCTATCAAGCGTTCTATCTTACAGATAGCAAAAGAATGTTTATACGGATAACCACTCGGGTATTTCCGCCCGTCAGCGTGACTCAAAAGTCAGTATGACAGATCTTGTGAGTGCGGAAGATGATGAAAATCTCCGCGTGTCAACGGGCTTGTTGGTCGCGATTGACGAAGGGTGCAGAATGACCAAATTTTGTCTCTGCGTGCCATCGGACACGACTGTGTCTGAATGGCAAAGGGGTGCGGAATGACCAAATTTTGTCTCCGCATGTCATCGGGCCCGCCGCCTCTGGATGACAAAGGGTGCAGAATGACCAAATTTTGTCTCTGCGTGCCATCGGACACGACTGTGTCTGAATGGCAAAGGGGTGCGGAATGACCAAATTTTGTCTCCGCATGTCATCGGGCCCGCCGCCTCTGGATGACAAAGGGTGCAGAATGACCAAATTTTGTCTCTACGTGCCATCGGACACGAATGTGTCTGAATGGCAAAGGGGTGCGGAATGACCAAATTTTGTCTCCGCATGTCATCGGGCCCGCCGCCTCTGGATGACAAAAGGGTGCAGAATGACCAAATTTTGTCTCTGCGTGCCATCGGACACGACTGTGTCTGAATGGCAAAGGGGTGCGGAATGACCAAATTTTGTCTCCGCATGTCATCGGGCCCGCCGCCTCTAGATGACAAAAGGGTGCAGAATGACCAAATTTTGTCTCTGCGTGCCATCGGACACGACTGTGTCTGAATGGCAAAGGGGTTCGAAATGACCAAATTTTGTCTCCGCATGTCATCGGGCCCGCCGCCTCTGGAAGACAAAAGGGTGCAGAATGACCAAATTTTGTCTCTGCGTGCCATCGGACACGACTGTGTCTGAATGGCAAAGGGGTGCGGAATGACCAAATTTTGTCTCCGCATGTCATCGGGCCCGCCGCCTCTGGATGACAAAAGGGTGCAGAATGACCAAATTTTGTCTCTGCGTGCCATCGGACACGACTGTGTCTGAATGGCAAAGGGGTGCGGAATGACCAAATTTTGTCTCCGCATGTCACATGACCTCAGGGTCAGTATGACAGAGATTATGGGGTGGCCGACAAAAGCAAGGCTCTTGCTCCTACGTATCCTTCAATGAGGAACTCAGACCTACGTAGTTCTAGATAACTTGGGAGACTTGAAAAAGTCTCGGTTGGAAGATGCTGACATCTCCGGAAAGGGCGCAGATGACCACATTGGCCTCTGCTCGTCAATCACACTTGGGGTCACTGAATGACGAGGTGCGGATAACCGTAAGGTGTCTCCGCGGGTTACCAGCTCTTGGGTCATGGCAACAAAAGGTGGTGTGGTCGACAAAAGCGAGGCTCTTGCTCCTACGTATCCTCCAACGAGGAACTCAGACCTACGTAGTTCTGGATAACTTGTGAGACTTGACAAAGTCTCGGTGTTTTCTCCACTAAAATGCAAACATGCTTTAGCAAAGAGACAAATATTCCAACTGATTAGAGCAGCATATGCTTTTTTGAGTGACAAACAATGCGTCAAACAATAATGTAATACCAATGATAAGAAAATCAACTTTGTTTGAAATAAACAATTACCGTTTCTCAATTATTCCTGAAAGTTCCTAAAGATTATCATGGACATCCAGTGCATGATGTAATAGCCGCACTCAGTGCTTCCTTTTTGTCTATTACACTAAATACATAATGAAATTTGGATATTAAACGTTAACTACAATTACTGTACACACACATAAGCAGTATATATAAGTAGAAGTTTTATTTAAATCACGTACCTTAACAGCAATCCACCTAGCAGCAACCTTGGATTTAGGTTGTGGATTATTATCAAGTCCTTTCAAAGCACTGTTGAATACAAGGAACATTAAAATATTGATGTTGTTGAGTTATGCTAATGCAAATGTATTGAGAAAAAACACTGACCTGTTAATTATTCCTTTAAGGTAGTTGTCTGGCCTATTATGCAAGGAACAAAACCAGACAACAAGGTTTTCCTTAGGCAAAATGACGACCATTTGCTAGTGTTCGTTGCAGTGGAGACCAATATGGGTTATTGTAGTATTATACATTATTTAAATTCAGTTGTTCAGTTTGACTTACCCATTCAGGTGGGCTCTAAGGTAGACATCGCGTTTTGAACTCTGCATCCAACTCTTCATGTAACTTTCTGATTCAAATTACGATTGCCCAGATCTCTGAATGGACTGTGGCTCGAGGAATCCATACACATCGGCATTCCCTGCTCGCATACTTGTCTCAGTCAGATGCCTATTGTTGTTAAGACAAAGTTAATTATGTATGAATTTAAAAGAATAACTTAGGTAATTAACAATAATCTAAATTGACTGACAGAATCCATAATTGTATAACAGATATGTTGAGATTTTGACCACCGTGTGCAATTTCAGAGAGATCTTCGTGCTTTATGTACAACGGGAAGTCTTCATTAAACACCTCGAACACGGTATCATCCCACATAACCTAGAGAGGCTTCAAAAAATGTTGTGGGATGGTCAATGTCATCAAATATAGAGGATCATCGACCTCATGATCCGGCCTATTTGGAGGTTTTGCTGGAGACACAGGTGCTTGTTTATCCAACATAGTTAATTAACATAATTTAATTACAGTGAACAATTCAGTTGAAAAAAAAAGCATATAATGATAGTAAAATACCTGGTCTGATAAACGCTTCGCGAGATGTGTCGGCCAAGCAAGGGAAGTGTTAAGTGTCTGCCCCACTAAAATAACCTCGTCAATGGGTACAGGAACGGGAGCCTCTACATCTTTAACCTCCTCATCACCAACCTTCACTTGGCCAAGCAACAAAGGGATGTTGTGTTCCATTGTGGATCCCTCATAAACTCTTCCAAGGGCAACTAGGCGAAGAGGATTTTCTTTGATGTACAACCCGCATTTGTCTGAGTCACCGTCTGGATCGGTCATTGAGGGATCAACACAACTCCCCTTTGTGTTGACACGAGCAGCTGAGGCACCAACCTCAAGCTCCGGAGGTAGTGCAAGTCCCTGTGATTGGATCTGTGATTGCAACTAGGACTGCAATTGGCTGAAGAATAACATCAGCTGCCAAGTCACTTTTTCTGTGATCGACTCCTCCTGCTGGTCCCTGATTTGTTGAGTCAACTGCTTCAGTTCTTCGGGAGCCATGGAGGAAGAACTGTGGGTGGTTTATGGAGCCGATCCAAAGTATTGTTTTATGCTGACACCAGCTCCAGCAGCATGCACACGGTCAGGGTGTTCTGGTCAACCAATGGCAGCAGTCAGGAGATCATGACGTCCATGGGGGACAAACGAACCCTATGACGCTTGCTCCTCCAAAGAATCCTGTACATAACACATATATTTTTTAGTCATTCACACAATAAACAAAGATAATTACAATTTTTAATTGAAAATGACTTACAATCTTGTTAGCAATTTCCTTTGCTGCCTCAGACGTCATCTGCCAAATTTTCTTGGTGCGGGCCATCTTCCTCTTCACGTGTCGTCTGATGGGAGATGGAGGGTCAATGACGCCCTCAGTGCTTCCGAACTAAGCAGCTTCTCCAGTTTTTTCTTTGTCTTCTCAGCCATCAGCTTCTGTTCTAAATATTCATAACCCCCACGAGACAACACGTGGAGGGCAGTGTTTTGCTTCTGGATGGCCTGTGCCTTTTTCTGCACATCCGGCAAAAATCGAACATTAATGAAAATGATTACTACAATGTATTATAAGAACTGAATTTTTAGTGGAAAACAATTAAAATGACAAAGTACATACCTCCCACGAGGGGTCTCTGTGGGTCTGACAAAACTGGGCCCATTTCTCCTTGCTAATGTCGTATTTTTCAGAAACAGTGTCGTCCACACTGTCCTTGTCGGCTGCAAGTGGCCCGTTTCCTCATCAAATCAAATTTAAACTGTCTCCACCGCTCACCAAAAGTTTGAAGTACTTTCTTCTTTGTCCTACCATGAGAAGCTTCAAGGATATCAAATTTCGCATGACAAACAATAAATTAGGTTTTATTGTTAGTAAATCATAAATTTTGGCTAATAAAGAAAATCAAATATGAAAACTAAAATACCTGAATATCCTCCCATATCAAATCCTTCTGAGCAGCAGGGACTTCCTTCCAAGTCTCGTATGTCACGTCGACCTTATCACGAGCAATAATCCCCAAATATGTTCTTAATTTCTTCTTGTGGGGACCGTTGGCCTTCCCAATTGCAGGATCGACGTGGACCACTGGTCTTTCTACCCCAGGTAGTCTAGTGGCCAAGGATCGTAGTCGTGTGACTTTGCATTTCCACTTCAAGGTAGACGGAGACACTAATGCTACTACAGAAGGAGGAGGAGGAGGCGAGGCAGGTGGAGTAGCCATGGGCCTGTAAAGAAAAGAACTTGAGTTAGTTAACATTATCAAAAAACTGAATCAATTATGTAAATGAATGTACCGAAATGAAATACATAATTAGAAAATTACATTAGACGATGTTAATTAGTTCTCCTTCGTCATGATCATTACGATTAGCATGAACGTCGTCAGCTTCTTCTTCTCCGACGATGTTAGGAGTCATTTGTGTGGACAAAGGACTAACATAAGTGTCCATGTATGAATCATCATTTTCTACATTAACACCAATTGTTTTCTCGTGTAGAACCACGGACCACCTTTCATCACAAGGGTCTTGCACATAAAATACATGTTTAGCTTGTTCTGCCATGATGAAAGGGTCATTGTGGTAAGCTAGTTTCTTTAGGTCTACCAACGTAAATCCTACTTCATCGGTCCGCACACCGGTGTTGCTGTCAACCCATTTACATTTGAAAACACATACAATAAATTTGACATAGTTAAGCTCCCAAATTTCATCAATGAACCCAAAGTAAAGGATGGAAGTTACATAGGGATTGTCATCATGTACATTTGCGAAGTGTTGATATTCAGCCCTTAGGGTGACCCCGCTATTTTGCATTGTACATTTCTCGTCTTGTGCTTTTGTGTAAAAGGAATACTTGTTTATGTTGTATCCTTGCCAAGTTGTAACATTTCTTTTAGGCCCATCTGCTAGCTTTCTTAATGTTTCAGAAGCATTTTCATCAGCAAAGATTGTATCTTTAAACCAATCAAAGAAAGTCTTGTTATGCTTTTTCAAGACCCAGTTCTTTGACATTTTTGGATTACTTTGTTTGACTAAACCTTCATGCTGAAGTATGTATGGAAAAACTTCATTACTGTTATTCAATACATACAAGTGAGCTTGTAACAAATCTTCTACACTTGGAGTGATAACATGCAGTCCTCTTGAACCCTTACCGCCCTCTCTCTCGTCATGGCGAGACTCAAGAAGGCCAACAGGTTTAGCCTTTTCAATGTACTTTAAACAAAATTCAATGGCTTCTTCTGCAATGTATCTTTCAATAATAGATGCTTCCGGACGATGTGGATTCTTGGTATACCCTTTTAAGATCTTCATGTATCGCTCAATCGAGTACATCCACCGCAAATAAACAGGACCAAAATATTTGATTTCTCTGACCAGATGAACAATTAAGTGAACCATGATGTCAAAGAAAGCAGGAGGAAAATACATCTCCAACTGGCACAATATAATTGCGGCCTCATTTTCCAGGTCATCAAACTTGACAGGATCAAGGACTTTGCTACATATGGCATTGAAGAAAAAGCAAGGGCGAGTTATGGCTTACCTGACTTTGTTAGGAAAAATGTCTCGTATGGCCACAGCTAATAATTATTGCATCAACATGTAACAATCGTGAGACTTTAACCCTACTAGCTTAAGCTCCTTCAACTGCTCAAGGCTCTTAATATTTGAAGAGTATCCTTGTGGGACTTTAACCCCCCGTAGACACTGACAAAAACTGATCTTCTCCTTTCTGGACAAAGTATGACAAGCTAGAGGCAAGTATATTTTTTTACCATCAGACCTTGGATGCAACTACGATCATATACCCATGCCAGTTAGATCTTGATGGGTATTCAGACCCTCTTTCGTCTTGCCTTGAATGTTAAGGAGCGTCCCAATGACATTATCATATACATTTTTCTCCACATGCATAAAATTAATACAATGTCTAATATCTAGATCTGACCAGTATAGAAGATCAAAGAAAATGGACCTCTTCTTCCATATGCAAGTGTTACTTTTATCCTTCTTTTGGGTCTTTCCAAATAGGGGTGGGAATAGGCTTGGTCGGCCTACAAGGGCCTACGACCTGGCCTACTTAAAGTCTGGCCTGAACTGACCTATTTAATTAAAAGGTTAGGCTCAAACTTTTTTAAAAGCCTATTAAATTAAATAGACCAGGCTTAGGCTTATTAAAAAGCCTTGCAAGCCTGATAGGTCGGCCTATATATATGTATATATACTTATATTATTTTTTGGGTACAATTAATTTTTTTTTGGAACTATCAGACTTTGATTACACATTACTGCTCCATCACTTCTATTCATATAATCAAGTAAGACTTTAACTACAATTTAGGTGTGAGTCATGTGCCCCTTTATATTCCTCATTATTTTTATTGGCTTTCCTATTCCTGTTAACGTTTCCTTTTACTTTAACTTTCCTATTACGTTCCTACTCCAGAGCAAAGGAATATTAAATATTTAATGTGAAGAAGGCTTTTAAAAAGGCTATTAGGCCAGGTTAGGCTTTTAAAAAGGCCAGGCTGAACTAAAATAAAAGCCTTTGATAGGCTATAGGCCAGGCTCAGACCTCAAAAATTCATCGTAGGCCAGGCTCAGGCCTTTCAAAACCTGGCCTATTCCTACCCCTATTTCCAAATACAGTATTCCGGTGTTGAACCCCCTGGATGACCTGCTCACCAGTCAATGGTATCGATGCATTTTCATGCTCTTGACTTCTATTAAATGCTTTTTTCAATCGCCTGTAAGGGTGATGAGGTTTTAGAAAATGGCGATGCCTAATGTACACTATTTTTCTACCATGTTTCAGTTGTATGTAGCTTGTGTCTTCTTCACAGATGGGGCATGCATGATGACCCTTAACATTGTAACCGCTTAGATTCTCATATGCTGGAAAGTCATTAATGGTACAAAAAATCATTGCACGCATTTCAAAAGTCTCCTTGCGAAAGCCATCAAACACTAAAACCCCCTCATCTCATAACTTTGTCAGGTCTTCAATCAACGGACTTAGATAAACATCAATGTCATTTTCTGGCTGTCTTGGCCTGATATCATCATAAACAACATCATGTATTTTCACTTCATGCACAACCAAGGAGGCAAATTGTAAATTACTAGTAAAACTGGCCATGAATTGTGTTGAGTGCTTAAATTGCCATATGGATTCATTCCATCACTAGCTAGTCCAAGCCTAAGATTTCTTGCCTCTTTGCCGAAATCCAGATACAAACCATCAACTTCTTCCACTAGGAGCAATCAGTCGAATGACGGACCATTCCATCAGAGTTTCTCCCATTTGCATGCCAGGTAAGGTCTTTTGCATCATCTCCATTAGCAAAAAGATGCTTAAACCTTGGAATGATGGGAAGATACCACAACACCTTCAGTGGAGGGCCTTTCTTTGAGTTTTCATCAGAGCTACAGTCTTCATCATCCTTCACTTTGTACTATGGTGCCCCACACCTAAGGCATTTGGACATTTCTTTAAATTCACGCCTGCACAGTATGCAATCATTCTGGCAAGCATGAATCTTCTGATACTCTATACCGATCGGACACAGTATCTTCTTGGCCTGATAGTAACTTTTAGGCAACATGTTTTCCTCTAGAAGCAGATCATGCACTATTTGAAGCAGTGAAGTAAAGCTTTTGTCACTCCACCCATATCTGGCCTTGACATTAACCAGACTTAACACCGCCGACAACAGCGTCAAGGAATTCTTGCACCCCGTATACAAAGGCTTTTTTGAATCACTTTGCAATCCTTCATACATAGGGGCATGTGCTTGCTGAAAAGACTCTTGTCCAAGGTCACAAATCATATCCTCCAAGCGATCTCCAATTTCTACATCAAACGGTTCCGATTGGGACCCACTCTGCATGTCTATTAATTCTCCATGCCATATCCACGTGGTGTAATTCTTCTTAATTCCATCACACAATAGATGCCCCTGTATGTCTTCCAGTATTTGTCGTCTTCCATTCAAACAATTAATGCAAGGACAATAATATTTTTCTTCCTCATCTGGTCGACTTCTTTCAGAGGCATATTGTAAGAACTGTTCGACGCCTTCCTCATATGCAGAGCTCATGCGAATTTCATTCATCCAACTTCGATCCATCTAAATAATAACTCTATGATACTCACAAAGTTATTTGATGCATGAAAATCTCACTTTTTTATTATAGGTGTGGCCCTATCCCATTCAGGAAGATCTTTTTTTATGGTAGCTTCATACGTGAAGGTTAATTCTATTTTGTTAAATTTGACAAAATTTTGGCAGCATTTCACATTGGTCTCCAAGTACACGACATGAAATCGGTGAAATTAATTTGTTGATAATCAAGTATGCACTCAGAAAACAACTAGAAATGCATTGTACCGAAATTTCATCAAATTCAACAAAATATTGTTAACCTTAACGCATGAATCTACCATAAAAATATGAGTCTCCTCAAACTGTCCAAATGGACAATTCAAGATTGAATACAATGATTAATGTAAACTGTCCGCAAGAATCATTATGAACAAAAGTTGTATCTAAAGCAAAGTACATTCATCACATACAACAACATACAAAAACAATCATAACAAAAGTAAGCATCGAAATTGATTGCAAACTTTCGTACCTGTGATGATGATCAGTATAGTGTCTAGGAACGAATGTCGTGATGACGATGCAAAGAACTAGATAAATAGTGCCTACAATTTAAATATTTCATTGGTAAGTAGGTATATCATGAAGTAACACCAATGGACTTGCTGCAAGCTAGTCAAAGTTAAAGTATATTTTTTTTTCATTGTATTGGTCTGGTCAATTGCTTTAATTTTTTGACCAACTTGCTTAAGGTAATGTATTTCTCATCATTTTCAGTCCTTAAGGTTTTGGGGTTAGGATACACTAATGCCTGTGTGCATATTAAGATATAGATAATCATGCATACATAGTTTCTCTATGATGCTGTTTTGGGGGCCTTGTTTAGGGAAAGCACCCAGGGTTAAGTCCACTTTGAGGGTTTTCATTGGAGTGTAGGGTCTGGTCCTATATTCACTATTTATGAACATTCCATTGGAGGTGTCGAAAGGGTAGTTGTTGATGAAGACTAGATTCTGAAACGAAGCAAGGTTAGGAGAGATGCTGCAGATAGGGAGCTGGGGCAGATATCTTGCTCACATAAAGCCAGATATAGTACACTAATTAGTGTGTGTGATCAGCCAATTTGTGCACAATTTCTGACAATTTCATCTCTAGGCTAGGTATAAGGTACTACACTATTTAAAAGGCAGTCCTGAGAAAACAGTTATTGTTTCAAAATAATACTCTGGCCTTAGAACCTTGCACTTAAACTATATATTGCTTAATCCTTGTAATTAGCACCTTAACAAATTTTCATAAAAACATACATTTAAGCAGAAATTTCAGATCGAGTATATGGTAAAAAAACCAGTAATTTCAGAGACATTCTCGAGTAAGGAAGCTTGAACGAATGAAAAAATTATCAATGAAAACTCACATAGGTATAAGGTACTACACTATTTAAAAGGCAGTCCTGAGAAAACAGTTATTGTTTCAAAATAATACTCTGGCCTTAGAACCTTGCACTTAAACTATATATTGCTTAATCCTTGTAATTAGCACCTTAACAAATTTTCATAAAAACATACATTTAAGCAGAAATTTCAGATCGAGTATATGGTAAAAAAACCAGTAATTTCAGAGACATTCTCGAGTAAGGAAGCTTGAACGAATGAAAAAATTATCAATGAAAACTCACAGCTTCAAGTGAGATTATCCAAACTTCTCAACTCTCTGTCAGCTTGAAGCTTCTAGGACTTTAACACCTGCTTGGAAGTTGTATTTGGCTGTAGTGTTTCAATACATGTTTTACACATATACATGTATATATAAAAAGTAGTAACAATGTGCTTTACCTGGAGTTGATATAATGAAACAGCTTCCACAACAAGGCCAATGGACAAACCAAGTTCAACTACAACAAACTAATTCAGCTTTACCTAGAGTTGATATAATGAGTAATGACATTAGAAGAACTCAAAGCCAAACCAAGTTCAACTGCAACAAACTAATTCAGCTTATGCTCAACCAAAGTATGTGAAACTGCTTGTTGGCTATTAAAAGTGTTACTTATTCATGTGATAGGCAAAGAGAGCTGTAAGAGGATAATTCTTGTTTTTATTCATGATTAAGATTCACCAAGCAGATATAGTGTTCTTTCTCCGATGATTGCTATCAGATGAACAACAGATTTGTTAGAGCAGAAAGGTATGAATATTGAATATTGAATTTTCAATTTTAGAATGAATATTGAATACTTAAGAGTAGTAGGGTCTATTGTCATTTTAGAATGAATATTGAATTTTGTAGGCAGAAAATAAATGTATAAGTGGAGCAAGGCTTTCTTATCAATGGTAACTTGCAGATGCTAAATGTCTTAAAGCTTAGAGGTATGACAAAATGGATTTTTCCTAAGTTATTGTGAGTCAGACTGAGACCAGATTAGCTGTTGGATTTCGATGCTCCATTTTAAAGAAGGAACAACAGACAGTTCTTGTGTGTATGTGGTGTTTTTAGCGGAAGAAATATTCTTCTACTAATCCTCCAGTAAGGGAAGCAACTAGCATTTGGCTATGTAGCTCAAAACAAGAAAACATGAAAGAAAAAGCAAAACATTTGTTTAGCATTCATATGCTTAATTAATAATAATACCCAATCTATACTTAGATACATAATATATAAAGTGTATTAATAGATAGAATAAAATAAGTGTGTAAGTGGAGCATACCTTATATATCAAAATAATAATAAGATATTAACATAGGAGGTGCATCTTCTTATCATTCATGCATTTCACACTGATAAGGTCTAGTACTTTTTACCTTTATGCTTCTCATGTATGGTTAATGTCACTTTTTATCTTCTAATTCTTCTAAATTTTTACTCTGATTTTTGTTATACTTGTGTACATCACAATTTATTATCTGTGTTTTTCTATAAAATATTTGCCTAAATAGTAGGAGTGTAGAAACGATTAGAGGAGATTTGTTAGTTTTGGAGCACAAATCATTAGTTTTGTTCTTTATCTCCATACTTCTAATATCATCCACTGTGATGTCAAAACCAACAACATTCTACTTGACATTAGTGTTTCAATTAAGGTGCCAGATTTTAGGCTTTCAAGATTGCTCCCCAATGATGTAAGCCATGTCTCCACAGCTCCACAAGGGTCTCTAGGGTATCTTGACCCAAAAGGAGAACTTCAGAACGAACTCAAACCTATTTACTCAAGTACAACTAGTACACTTTCAAATTTTACAAGAAGTTGTTGCAGAGCTAAGGGCCCTACTTCCAACAGCTATTTTCTTGGGGACATTTCAAACTTGAAGCAAGCTTTTGAAGAAAGAGAAGAAGAGACCCAACTGTCATAACGACTAGTTTGACCTATAGGTCTATAAAACTATTAAAGGATGGCTACAGAAGTTGTGAAAAAGGTAAGAGACTACCTACACAGTGCAAAAATGAAAATCACATGCTCTCCACCCTCCATAACCTTCTATGTGCTAAAAGGAAGAAAATGGAGTGAAATACAACCAAAGCATCAATGAAGATCCAACCCATGAGTGTTGTTTCGCTATAAAATCCCCTTAAACACACTCTTCTAGTTTGTAATCTACATGTATCCCAAATTAACCATGTAGGTTAAGTTTGGTTGTGAGATAAGTGATAGGGAGAATTCGTGGAAGGTGGGAAGCTTAGAGAGAGTCTCTAAGATGGCAACCTGAAGAGGCTAAAGTAAAATAATACTTGGGTAGCCTGAAGAGGTGAAAGAAATACTTGTATTGTCTCTCCCATGACCAAGTAGGTATTGTAGTTGAGTGGGTTTTGCTTCCCGAGAGTGAGGAGAATCATTCTATGGGTTAGGCTCACCTTAAGAGGTGAAGAATGCTTGGTTTGTCTCTCCCATGGTGTTGTGGTTGAGATGGGTTATCTCCAAGCCAAGACCAGGTGTGGTGAGGGAGATGTTTTGAAGTCCAACAAGTGGTTGGCAATGGTAAAAATTGAACAAGTTGTCGGTTGTGCTAATGAAAATCTCATCTTGAAGGGTGAGAACTTGACGTAGCCCAAGGTTAGGGTGAACCGATATAAAAATATTTGTGTTGAATCCTCTCTCTCTTTCCTATTTGCATTATGTTATTTGTTGTCCTATATATTACATATGCATTAGACCATTCTAAGCATCAGAATGACTTTCGTCAGAATGCATACATAATAAGGTTTTCATAACAAACTCAACTATTTTGTAAAATGACATATTTGAACTAAATCATGTTTGTAATAACAAGATTTTCCTTTTACCAGTTCCATCATATGCATTGAAGTATGAAATCTTTCATATAACATGAAAATGGTTTTGTGCATGAAAAGATGGAAAAAACATTGTGAGTAATAGCTTTCTAAGCACAACATTCTGACATGGCATTCTAAGTACTGCATTTACATAACATAAATTAAGTTTTTCATAATAACAATATTATGAGAAATGTTTTTATGTATGTAATGAACTTCTAAACATAAGCAAATGTGCATTGATATTAGGTTCTCATAATCATATCAAACATTTCATAATGAGTGTTGTGACTAACTACTTAGAGTGCTTAGCTATCTAAGAGCTTGAACCTCTATGTCAAGACTTTCTAAACACCAAGGTAATCTTGAGTAAAACTTTAGAAAGGTTAAAGTTTCAAGAATATTTGGAAACATCACAATTCAAACCCCTTTCTTGTGATGTTATGATTACTTCACTTTTGTCATGGTTGCTTCTAATCCTGCTTCCACGTCTTCAAATGTGAATTTCACCAACAAACCGCTCATCTCATGTGAAAAATTAATCGAGACAACCAACTACAACACATGGGCCACTATTGGTCAGCTTTGGTTCCAAGACCAAGGCCATGCTGATCACTTGACCACTCAGGTGAAGGATATTCCCACCTCAGAGCAAGCCCGTTGGAAGAAAGTTTATACTTCATTGTGCAATGTTTTCTAGTTCACTCTTGCCCTAACCTTCAACCATAATTTCATATTTTCCCACTTGTTATTAGGTATGAAATAAGGATAAAAAGGTATATTCCAATGATATCCATTGATAAACCATTTTTTAAGTGATATTTTGTGTTAGTTTTTGTGTCATTATGCATGCATTTTCTTGGTAGAACTCATGTTTGAACACTAGTTTTGTATTGCAAAAGTGTAGCTACTTAATTGAGTGAAGAGTTTGAAATTGTATGATTTTATGAAGATTTGAAGGCTCTGCACTTGATCATGATTCTGGTACATTTACCACAACCGTGGTAAGTAACATGACCGCAATAAGATGATAATAGTCCTCCAGAACAACATCAACGATCAAACAAAGATCGTGGTCAATTCATGAGGTTTGTAGCCAACCATGATAATTCCCCAAAGCTTTAGCGTCACTTCTGACCATGGTCGTAGTTGGCCTCTTCAAACTAATATTTTAAGGAAGCTATATATAGGTCTCTATACTTCATAAAAACAATTGTTTGTTTAATTTTATCTTTTTACGAATTTAGGAGAACCTTGAAAGCTTTTGAGAGATGTAAAGCCTAGAAAACACCGTGAGGATGGATCATGATCATTGTTCCTGCCTTATTGGCATGTCTATGTCTATTTTGTATAGGATTGTTATTTTATCTTTGATCATGAGCAGTCAATCCCCGTAGTCTGAGAGTTATGATGTAACTATCCAAATGTACCATTCTCCCTATTCTTAAAGGAATTCCTCATTGTTTAATGTTAATTAATTCTCTTCCTTGCCTTTATTGTTTATTTGAAATCGGCCATTCTAATACTCAATTGATTACATAGTAGTGATCACCTGCATGTAATTGGTAGATCTAGGTAGAGAATGTTTTGTACCAAATTGCATGATCACATTGTTTGGGTAATCTCTGATAGATTAGTTAATCTTTAATTGATCATCCCTAGAAATTATTATATCCTTTGACTTAAATTGATAGACCCATGATCATTGGAGTATTGATTAAAGGAAAAGAGTATCCCTGACCTTGACAATAGGCTTTGGTTGATTTTGGAAATCAGTAATTAACCGAGGAAGGAATTTCATTGGGATTGGGATTGGAAAAATATTGGTACTAGTGAATCATAACCCCCAGTCACTCTTATCATCACTCAAATCTCTCTTTGCATTAGTTTATTTGTTTTCTTCTAGAAACCAAAACCATAAAAATATTTAATTCCTCTTTTTAATCACCTCAACTATTAGTTTAATAAACTTGACTAATTGGGAATACAAGTGGTCCTTTGGGTTCAATATCCAAACTTTCGAGTCTACTGTTACTATTGCGTTGGGTACACTTGCCCTTGTGCAAACCTTTCATATTTTACACATCATTCATCATTTCTACAAAATCATAACTGCCTTGATGAATACAAAATTAGAGAACATGGATATGCAAACCTAACTTGGAAAGGTTAAACGTTTAATTGTTGACTATAACACTATCATGCCCTATACGAGTGATGCAGACACATTTAACAAGCAACACAACCAGTTCTTTGTGGTCCTTGCCCTTGTTGCTCTCACACATGAACTTGATGATGTCTATAATTGGATTTTGTCAGGTTCTGAGGTTTCTTCCTATGACACCATTAGTGAATAGTTGCTTTGCTTCTCCACTCCACATTCCTTTGGATCATCCTTTGCACCTGTTGGTGATTCCTTTGCTCTTGTTGATGACATTCCATTTGTTGGAATTATTGCAACATTTATGGTCATATTGAAGTTGAATGTTGTAACATGGCTCATGATCAAGCGAGGTCATTCAATGTGGCTCAAGTCTCCCATCCTGCCTCAACTACAAATATTACTATTTCTATCATTGAGTACAATGAATTGATTCAACTTTGAACAACCCAACCACCTGCATTACTTGCTACCCCTGTGGCTCAATCTAGTAATCTTGTAGCCTTTATCTCTCAGTCTCCTTCTCTTAGACCCTAGATCCTTGGTTATGGTGCCTCCAATCATATGGCTGGTAATCGAACACTTTTCTCTTATTTGTTTTTTTTTTTTTTGAATTATCTATCCTCTATTACACCCACAAATGGCTTTCAATTCCCAGTTTGTGGCATCAAACAAACCCACCCTCTTCCTAACTTATCCCAAAAAAAATTCTTATTTGTTATTGGTTATCCTTTTTGTTTAATCTCAATTAGCAAACTCACTCGCACTCTTAGTTATTCTATTTTGTTTGTTAACAATTTCGTTGTTGTATAGGATCAACACATTGGATGGACTATTGTAGCATGACATGAGTCTAGAGGATTGAACCAACTTTCACCATTGGTGGCTTGTGTCTCCCTTATTTCTCCAGGACTTTTTCACTAGCATCTTAGCCATCCTAGTCTTGACAAACTACGCCCTTTGGTTCCCAATCTTTCTACCATTAAGTCCCTTCAGTGTGAGTCGTGTCAGTTAGGCAAATGTGTTTGTAATACTTACAATCCTTATGTCAATAAACATTTTGTGTCATCGTTTGCTTTAATTCACTATGATATTTGGGGTCCTAATCATGTATGTTCAACCTTGGGGCATTTCTATTTTGTTACCTTTACAGATGATTTTTCCATATGTACTTGGGTTTTTTTTATTGAAAAGACATTTTGATATGTTTTCCTTTTTTCAAGGTTTTTCATATGAAATTCAAAATCAATTTGGTGTTTTCGTTAAGATTTTAAGCACTGATAATGCCCATGAATATTTGTTCTTCCAATTTCGCTCTTTTCTAACCTCGCAAGGAATTCTTCATGAGACCTTATGTGCCAACATACCACAACAAAATGGTGTTGTCGAAAGGAAAAATCATCATTTAGTTGAAACAACTTATACTCTTATCCTTCACTATAATGTCCCACATCATTTTTGGGGTGATGCACTTATTACATCCTATTACCTGATCTACTACATGCCTTCATTTGTTCTTGGAAATCAGGTCCCTTACTCCATCTTGTACCCTAAACAAGCTTTATACACTGTCCCTCTCGGTGTCTTTGGCTACACTTGTTACGTCCATGATCTTACACTAGGTAAAGATAAGCTTTCTACTAGTCCCTAAAGTGTCTTTTCCTTGGCTACTCTTGTCTTCAAAAAGGTTATCATTGTTTTTATCCTCAACTTCAACAGTATGTTTTCTCTATTGATGTTACCTTCTTTGAGAATACCCTTTTTCTAGAGGTTCACCCTGGTATTCCACCTATTGTTCCAACCTCAACTGTTGCCCCTACAACACCTCCTCTAATGGTCTACCACAGACATCCACAATCTCCAACAGCAATGTCATCTCCTGATCCGCCAGCATCATCTCCTACTCCAACCTCCCCTCCACCAACGTTGTTTGTACCTGGCCTTCCCATTGCTCTTAGAAAAGGTATTTGGTCTTCTCACAACCCTAACCCTTTATATGCCTTTTTTCTTAATTATAGTCGTTTATCTCCCACCTATTTCTCTTTTTGTCTATTCTTTGGATTCTATGTTTATACCTAAGTCTACATGTGAAGTCATGGCTGATCCACGATGGCAACAAGCGATGTTGGAGGAAATGGTTGCTTTAGGCGCAAGGGGAACTTAGGAACTTGTCCCTTTACCCACTAGCAAGAACATTATGGGCTACTGATGAGAACCCTTTTCATGGATCACAAATCATTATCTTAACAGATCATAATTAAAGGAAATTTTGTAGAAGAAAAATAAAAAGCGGATTAAAGTGAAAAATGGAAATGAACAATGCCACAATCCCTAAGGATTGATAAGTTGAGGAGAATTTGACACAAAGTATAGTAATTCTTTGATAAGAATTTAGGTTTCTACACAAGAATAAAACCCTCTCACTTAGCACAAAGCTAATTTCAGATTTCATCCAAATATGATTCCATTCATAAGATTGTGAGATGTTTGTGGGTGTGTGGGTGTGTGTGCATACATATAGTTTTCCTAAGGCATACCAAAAGGCTAATGTTAATAATGTAACTCCAAATGGCTATAATTATCTCAAGTTAGTGACTTATTAATTTGTATGCAAGCCAAAAGCCACTCCTATTGTGCCATATTAAATATTTACAACTTTATTTGATAGAAAAATAAAACTAGATGATACATCTTCATGGGCCATGTCTTGCAAATCAGTACACCAAATCCTTATAGTGCCTCATTCTCCATTTTCCTTGTTTAATACTCATCATCCCCTCCTTTTTTGAGAGGATTTGTCCTTGAATTGAAATCCTCTTTACCTACATCAAAAGAGAACACAAGTATTAGTTTCAATGAAAACAAAATCCTACTTCTGAGGATACTTGAATTCATTTAAAAATCTCTTATTATTTATGTGCTTACCTATCCATCCTCCTGGATCAAATACAAGCAAAAGGAAACTACCAAACAATATTAAATAATGCTTTCCTCTTTTGGATCTTGGGCACTTTAGAACAAATTCCATAGCCATATCAATCCAATGAGAGTTAAAAATAAGTAAAGAGATTCTACAACCATGGACTAAAAATTTTATTTTACCCCTTATATGCACAATCCATCTATCCTTAAACTTAAGCCCATCATGCCTCACTAAACTCTCACCATGAGTTCCTCTCATTAATGGATCATGTAGGGCAAATTTAGGCACATAAAATATCATGTTTTTACACAAATGTTCCCCGTGACTAAAGAATCCATCATGCTCGTTGTCTTTACAAACAACAATGCACATGGAAAAAGTCTCATGATGATCATAGAAACCCAAATGATGTGTGTAATTCTAAAATCTCAAAGACTTGATTCCATGACCTAAACTGAGATTATGCAAAGCATATGCATCATGAACATCAAAAGTATCATGCAAATCAAGAATTAACACGTGTTGCATATCAATCAAAACATTAGGCCTAGAGATGTAATGATAAAAAATCTTCGCCCAATGGATGTCTTGTTCCTTATATGCAACCACTTCTTTTCCAAATTGTTGTGCCCATTGATCCTTGATGTACAATTCCTCCTTAGGAATTAAAACAAAAGACTTTGCATGGTTAGATGCACAAAGAGAATTACAATAAGAATTAAGCCCATCATTCTTCGAAAAAAGAATTAGAGTCTTGCATTTCTCCATTGAAACTTCAACTTTCTTCTCCTTCATGTAACAACCCAATTTTCACCTTTAAAGAATTGAATAAATTAAATATTTTTAGACAAGTGGCCTCAGATATCTTAAGAAGGGGGGTTGAATTAAGATATCCCAAACTACTTCCCCAATTAAAAATCTATTTGACTTTTTATTCAAGTTATAAATTCCCTTAACAATGAACTTCTTAAATATTGATTCAAATAAAACAATTTGAATATGAATATAAAGAAATAGTAAATAAAGGAGTTTAAGGGAAGAGAAAGTGCAAACTCAGATTTATACTAGTTCGGCCACACCCTTGTGCCTACGTCCAGTCCCCAAGCAACCCGCTTGAGAGTTCCACTATCTTGTAAATTCCTTTTACAAGTTCTAAACACACAAGGACAATCCTTCCTTTGTGTTTAGAATTCTTTTACAACAAGAGAACCTCGGTCTCTTAATCCCTTAGAGAATTAGAAGGAGAAGAAGAATGAATCTCTCTTGAAAGAGATAGATTTTACAATCTGAGCACTCAAATGATTCCTTATTGAATTGCAAGTGTATTGGCCAAGGAATTCTTAAGAGGATAAAACGTTTTTGCTCTTTGAGAGAATAAACACTTGTTGTTCTGAAAAACTCTTAGCAAATTCGTGTTTTAAGTCACATATATATAGACCTTTGGTGGTCATGTAAAAAACCTTTTGAGAAGATGTGACTCTTAGAAATAATTTTCTGAAAATCTTCTTTGGTAATCGATTACAGGATTTGTGTAATCGATTACAGCTTTTAAAATTTGAATTAAAACGTTTATTAACTGCTAGTAATCGATTACCAATATGGTGTAATCGATTACATAGTCTAAAATTTGAATTCAAATTTTTAGTAGCTGTTGTAAAGCATATTTGGCCACTGGTAATCGATTACATCCTCTGGTAATCGATTACCAGAGAGTAAATCCTTTGAAAAACATTTTTTTAATTTAAATTACTTGGTCAAACCTTTTGCTAATTCAATTAGGAATTCCCTTCCTAATATACTAGTGATCATCTTGATGTTGTGACTTGTATTATTGAAGTATTGTCTTGAATTTAAACTTGAAAAGCCCATTTGCATCAATTGCATCATATCATCATGATCATCATCAAAACACCATAGGCATTTGCATCTACAAATATTTCTTAGAATAAATATTGTTTGATTTAAAGAGAATTATTATCACAAAAAATTATGAATATTTCTTTTTATAATGATTAATTTGTGTGAATTGTTTGATATTTAATTTTTTGGGGTGTGTGTTTTACTTAATTACATGACTTCACAATTTTTTTATGTATATGATTATGTTGGGCCTAGAATAGGAATATACTATTTTTTGGGCTTATAAAATAAAAATAGAATAAGGTGTTGTAAGGGGTTCAAATAGTAGTATTCAAAGTATTGTAAGTAAAATTGAACTACACAAAAAAGAGGGGTGCAAAGTGCATTTTGTGGTGCTAATAGTATACCAAAAATCAGTTTTAAAAATAAAATAAAGAGGTATGAACAATTAAAAAGACTTATGGGATTCTTAGAACTCATTGATCCTATTTACTACCTTTGCCTCACATCTTACCCTATAAATACCTCTAGGATCATTTGAGTTCAACAAACCAAAAAACACTCATATTAGAGAGTTTTAGAGTCCGAGCTAGAGGAAAGCAAAGTTTGGAGCTCTCCTTGGTAGTGGAAGTGGTGGTGCACGAAACTGAGAGGAAGAAGGAAAAGAAATTCAACTTCAAAGCATAGGAGAAATAGGTATGGGGAGTTTGTATTTTCTCATTATGATGTTGTGCTATGTGAAGTTAGAGAAGAACTTCTAAAAGTTATCTCATTTCATGTCCTAGATCTTACATTCCATAATATTTGTTATAATAATTGTTATTTTGTTAGTATTATGAATTTATATGGATTGAAGTTTGAATTTGATTGAATGTCATGATGAAATTGTATGAACAAGATGAACATGAAAAAATCTAGTCTTTAATCTACATGTGGGGTGTAACTTTTGGCTACAAAAGTTAGTATTTATTCAATTTAATTATTTTTTTAATGGATATTAATTTTAATTATTAGTATAATGGTAGTATTTATTTGGAGAAAATAAATTTTCTTATATACTTAATTTATGAAAGAAACTTATGTTTTGGAAAGTCTATAGTTTTGTTTAAAGTATACTTATAAATGTCATAATAATCATTATTATATATTTTTTATGAGAAAATTTTATAGCAAAATAAGCGTTGGAATTGTATAAGTTGGAAATTTATTATTATACTTATTTTATGAGAAATTTTTATAAGATACATTATATTTATTTACGTTAACAAGTACATTATAAGGAAAATTACAAACATATACATGTTACATGTAATTATGTATACGTATTTTTATCTCATAAGAAAATAAAAATATTTGAGTTACTAAAAATCTATTATTATATAGTTATTTTATAAATTATTTCAATCAATTTGGAGCTAAAGTTATAAATTAAATGTGTGTGTGTGCGATTCTTATAAATTTATTTTTGTAAGTTATTGTGATTCTAACTGTGTTGATCTCATAATTATTTTTTTTAGAGAAGGATATGAAGAGATAAGTGTAGCTTATTATTATGTTTCTCGTACCATATTCGTAACCTATATTATTTATCTAGTAAGGGTGAGAATGACCCTTGTATTTATGGCTTGATGATTAATTCGCAAGTACAAACCTTAGAGCCTAAAAGACTTGGATTAGCCATGTTAGGAGGAAGGTTTTGGATGTGATGCAGGAAGCTACAATTTGGTGCACTCGAGATTGCTTAGGTTGTGGCCTTGTGTGGGTCTAAGGGGTGACAACATGAGTCCGTGGAATTCCAAGATAAGTGGTGCCAACTCGAACATCCTAATAAATGTCAGGCATCTGTGATGAAGCGGGGGGTATATCCCTTGCGAGGATTTCTCTGGTGGATTACGTGTAAGGAAGATACATATGGATATGATGATGACTAAACAAGCTATAATTGCATCAAGGAGTACTAAGTTGATGAGGAGCAGGGATATACTTACTCCCTATTGCTTCCCAAGGATGATTTACAATGATGGTCGATCAACCAGGTTATGGATCAATACAATGTTGTCATTATGAGTTTTTCATACGAGACATGGCCACTATGAGTTTCTAATGATGTCGTTCAGAGTGACCAATGCCCCAACTATGTTCATGGACTACATGATGAATCAAATTTTCCATGAATACTTAGATAAGTTTGTGGTAGTCTTCATCAAAGATATCTTGGTATACTCGAAGAATAAAGAAGAACACGAGGAGCACTTGAAGATCATGTTGCAAATCTAATGAGAAAGACAATTGTATGTCAAACTCTCAAAATGTGAGTACGAGTTGAAAGA
The DNA here is from genome assembly GCF_000004515.6 of Glycine max. Lineage (NCBI taxonomy): Eukaryota > Viridiplantae > Streptophyta > Magnoliopsida > Fabales > Fabaceae > Glycine > Glycine max. The sequence goes on from NC_016088.4 coordinate 20,420,350, forward strand.
AGTAAGCTTTTTGGGTCATGTTATTTCTCAAGCAGGAATAGCAATGGATCCTTCGAAAGTTGAAGTTGTGTTGCAGTGGAAATAACCAATATCAATCACCAAGATATGAAGCTTCTTAGGATTGGTTGGCTATTATTGGAAATTCATCGAGGGATTTTTGAGGTTGACTTTGCCTTTGACTAAGTTAACACACAAGGAACAACCTTTTTGGTGGGCAGAAAAATATGAACATAGTTTCCAAGAGCTAAAGAAAAGGTTGACAACAACACCTATTTTGATTCTTGTCAACCCAACAAAGAAGTTTGTATGTATTATGATGCTTTAAGACAAGGACTTTGATGCATCCTCATGCAAGAAGGAAAAGTAGCAACTTACTCTTCTAGACAACTGAAGACGCTTGAAGTCAACTATCCAACGCATGATTTGGAAGGAAAATTTGGAGGCATTATCTCTATGGCACAAGGTTCAAGGTCTTTAGCGATCACAAATTCTGAAGTACTTGTTCGATAAAAAGTGCTACACATGCAACAAAGATGGTGGATGGAATTTCTCAAAGATTATGAGTTTGATCTTAACTATAACCCTGGAAAACCAAACGTGTTAGTTGATGCTTATGGAGAAAGCCTTTACACGCCTCAATGATGATGGTGAAAGAGATAGAATTGATAAACAAGTTCCGAGACATGAATCTAGCTGTCAAGGAAACACAAAAGAGCATGTTCGTGGGAATGCTCAAGATCTCTAATGATTTCTTGAAGATGCTCAACGAGAACACCAATTTTTGCAAGGAAACCTGGAAAGGCAATGAGAAGGAAAATCTTTTCACAAAGGATCTGACGGAATCATTCATTTTCAAGAATGAATTTGTGTACCTGATAACAAGGAGCTTAGAAAGCTAGTTTTGGATGAAGCGCATAAAGGAAAGGTAAGAATTCAGCCAAGAACTACAAAGATGTACGAAGATCTCAAAGGAATATGGTTTGGTGGCCTAGAACGAAGAAAGTTGTGGTAGAATATGTATTTGCATGCCTAGTATGTCAAAAAGCAAAAGTGGAGCATCAAAGATCATTTGGAGAGTTGCAACCTCTGTCAATTCCAGAATGGAAGTGGGAAAACATATCAATGGATTTCATCACATTTCTGTGAAGGATGTCAACAAATCAAGATGCGATTTGGATTGTTGTGGATAGAGTGATTATGTATGCACACTTCATAGCAATCAACATGCACTATCCTTTGGAAAAATTGACTCAGCTTTACATCAGGGAAATTATCTGTTTGTATGGAGTACCATCTAGCATCATGTAAGATAGAGATCCCCATTTTACCTTGCAATTTCGGAAAATTTTGCAAGCTCTAGGAATTAAGTTAAGGCTTAGTTCCACATATCATCAACAAATCAATAGGCAAACGAAAAAACAATTTGATCTTTAGAGGACTTGCTGAGAGTGTGCATATTGGAATAGAATGGAAGTTGGTATCGATTCTTGCCTTTGATTGAGTTCACTTACAACAACAACTATCACGCTAGCATTGGAATGGCCCCATTCAAAGCTCTCTATGGGAGTAAATGTAGAACCATGTTATGTTGGTATGAAACTTGAGAATCATTACTAGTAGAACTTGAAATGATTGAAAAAACAACAAAGAAGATCAAGCTAATGCATGAAAGGAAAAACATATTGCAAGATCGACAAAAGAGTAATGATGATAAGAGGAGGAAGCCTCTAGAATTTAATGAAGGAGATCATTTGTTGTTGAAAGTTTCCCCGATAACTAGTGTGGATAGAGCTCTCAAATCTATAGAATTATCACCAAAATTCATTGGTCTCAACCAAATTCTTGAAAGGATTGGTAGCATTTGGTAGCATTGCTTATCAAATTTCCTTGCCACCACATATCTCCAATCTTCATGATGTGTTTCATCTATCTCAACTTCAAAAATATATTCACGACCCTTATCATGTTATCAAGTTCAATGTAGTACAAGTACCAGAAAACCTTTCTTATGATGTAAGATCGATAAGGATTGTTGATCAAAGGATCAAACAACTTCATAGGAAGGATATTTCACTTGTAAAGATTGTCTAGAACCATATAGACAAAGGCGATGCAACATGGGAATTGGAAGAAAAATCTAGAAATTGTTTTCCTTATCTGTTTGAAGGTAAGAAAGAATTTCGTAGACAAAATTCCTAAAAGGTGGGGAGAGTTGTAACAACCCATATATTGATTGAGAGTATCATTCATTTTATATGGCTTACCTTACATGGTAGCCTTCCCACTAACATTTTTCATGTCTATAGATGCTTCTTGTCACAGGTACAACAATGGGTAGGAGACAATGCAATATTCGCTTCATGGCTGCCAACATTCCCGAAGGACGTGGCAGTATCTAAACATGGATCATGATGCAGGTTTCTACATTGCTACTACAAAGGATTGGCTCATGACCAGCATTCAATCATCCAAAGGCAACGTATTTGTTGTTTCTTGTTGGCTACAAATTTTCAAGACAAGGCTTAGGACTTCTATCATCTTCTTAATCAGATTCATATGTTATTTACTAACACTGAGGCTGGATTTCAACACACTAACGTGATGAAAACAATCTATATGTTGGTTGGGAAGCTCATGTTCGTCCTTTTGTAAAGCTAAACATTGACGGAAGTTCTTCTGGCAACTCGAGTACTACTAATTTTTGGGGCGTGATTTGTGATCATATGGGCAACTGGATCTCTGGTTTCTCGAGGAAGCGTGGTACTACAACCAACTTGAAGGCGAAATTGTACACTATGTATTATGGTCTTCATAAGGCTTGGAATGAAGGATTCTCATTTGTTTTGTGAGAATCTAACTCAAAGCTTGCACTGGATTTAATTCAACACTATGCTAATTCATTCCACCCTTACTTTTTCTTAATCACCTCCATTCACGAGCTCATCTTTGGAGTGGATTTTTTCTTTTCGTAATACTCTATGTGAGGCTAATGCACATGCGGATTGGATGGCCAAGTATGGTGCAAAGCATGATAATGTTTGTCTTCAATGGTTTCACCCTCCTCAACTATTGCATCTCTTGTTAGTTTATGCTACAAGAGTGGTCCATTTGAGGCTGTATTTTTGTTCTTTGTTGTTCTTTCTTGCTTTCTAATGTATAACAAAAATCACTAGAAATTGTGAATATTTCTTTTGAATGTTTAATTTGTGTGAATTGATTGATATTTAATTTTTTATGGATTGTTTTATTGAACTACATGACTTCGTAATTCTTTTATGTATATGCTAAATGATGTTGGCCCTAGAATAGGAATATATTAGTTTTGGGGCTTATAGAATAAAAATAGAATAAGGTATTGTAAGGGTGTGAATAGCAGTATTCAAAGTGTTGTAAGTAAAATGCATTTTGTAGTGCAAATAGTATACCAAAAATCTGTTTTAATAATAAAAAAGGAATGCAAACATATTTATCTTCACTCAAATAACTTAGGAAACATCTAGAATAAATAATTAATAAAATAGAAATAAAATAAAGAGGTAAGAACAATTAAAAAAGACTTATGGGATTCTCAGCACTCATTGGTTCTATTTACTACCTTTGCTTCACATCTTACCCTATAAATACCCCAATGATCATTTGAGTTCAAGACACAAAAAGAACACTCATAGTAAAGAGTTGTAGTGAAAGTAGTGTAAGAGCTAGAGGAAAGCAAAGTTTTGGAGCTCTCCTTGGTGATAGAGGTGGTGGTGCACGAAATTGAGAGAGGAAGGAAAAGAAATTCAACTTCAAAGCATAGCAGAAATAGGTATGGGGAGTTTGGGTTTTTTCATTATGATGTTGTGTTATGTAAAGGTAGAGAGGAACTTCTAAAAGTTCTCTCATTTCATGTCTTCAATCTTACATTCCATAATGTTTGTTTTAATAGTTGTTGTTTTGTTAGTATTGTGAATTAATATGGAAATGAAGAACCAATTTGATTCAATATCATGATGAAATTGTATGAACACATATTAACAAGATGAACATGAATAAATTTAAAAAGAGCTAGTCTTTAATTTGCATGCAGGGTGTAGGCATTGGATCTTCTTCATCAATGGAATCTATTGTTTCTTGAAGATCAATGGTAGTGGAATGGAGAAGTCACAGTATGCATCTTCCCACTTATCGGTTTTTGTTTTGCACCTATTATATGACGATTCGAGACACGCATGTCCTTTTTCATTAATTTGGAGCACTTCTTTCCATAGGATGAGCCAGAGGAAGACCTTGAGTAGGACCTAGCAGAGGAAGCTAAGCCTAAGGGAGACCTTGTTGCAATAGAGGTAGTTAAGGCTGAAGCCAAGAGGATGGAGGTCTTTAAGAGAGCCATTTCCATCTCCTTGGAACGATGCTTCTGACGACTCATCACTTGATTCTCCATATTCTTCAATGTGGTTTTTTGAAAAATAAATAAATTGAATAAATAGCATTTAATGTATGTTTTGGGACAATGTAACGAGGGATGTTACACTTCACATGAGAGATTTCATTATCACACAAAGGGTTTGAATTTGGAATTTTTCATTCTTCACTTGGAATATCTTCTTGAAATCCCTAGAGCAAAGAATTTTCACAAACAAACAAAGGGTCAAAATGAAAACAAGAATGTTCATATTTCTCTTTATCTTTTTTCTTTCTCCATAGCAATGATTTCTCTTTCTCTCTTTTCTTTTTCTTTCATTTCTTTCCTTTTTGTTTCTTTATATTTTTCCTATTTTCTCTCTTGTTCCTATTTCTTTTTCAATTTAACTTGATCCTCATTTGTTTCTTTAGGTGAAAGTGGTGCAAGTTTGATCTTATGTCCTTCATGTACAAAATAAATCTTATTGGTCTTACCATGGTGTTTCACATTTCTTTCAACTTGACATGGTTTACCTAACATGATGCTTCAGTGGGGGCCACATTACACAACACAACATCTTCATATTTTCCCATGGAAAACTCCACTTCAACTTGCTTGTTCATAGTTATCTTACCAGCTTTACTAAAGCATTGAAGTTTATAAGGTTATGGGTGTGGTATAGTCTCTAAATTCAATTCTGAAACCAACCTTGCACTAGTCACATTAGTGCAACTTCTATCATCAATGACCAAAGAACACACATTCCCTAGAACCAAGCATCTAGTTTGGAATATGCTCTCCTTTTGAATATCATCTTCCGCACAACCTTCTTCACTTCTATTATAAGATGAATAATACATTCTTGCAAAAAATGGTTATTAGAAATAATAGAATTATGGACATTGCCACTCAACTTAATGTTTCACTCAAAGTCCACTTGTGTTTCTCTCTTTCAAGGTTTTTTCTAGAATGTGCACTCTTGCCTTTTTTTTACTCTTTGTCCCTCTTTAGCTCTTGAATAGAACCTTTAAATTTCAAATCAAGAAAATATTAAATTTGAAAGATGTAATGAATTTGAAGCTCAACTCAAGAATTCAAAGAAAGAGAAATATGAAAAAAAGATTCTAGAACTCCATAAACCAAAATGGGGGTCAATTGGTTTTCAAACAAAATGTACTTTTAAAAAACAGACTTACAAAAAAAAACTTTTGTATGGATCGTATCACAGACAAATATATGAATTGAACGTAATCAATCCTTCCTTAAACATGATCCTTCAATAACTTCCTTTCTTTCACGATTATAAAATTTAAACCTTTATGAAAAACTTGATTAATACTTGAATGAGAGAAAAAGATCAGAACAAGAGAAGAAAGACACAATCTTCTTATACTGGTTCACTCTTTATTATTAGATAAGCTAATTCAGTTATCTAATCCACAACTAGAATTAGATTTTAACTATGCATCAAGAACCCTTACAGGCAAACATAGCCAATCTACAATTCCCACCCCGAAAAAAGAGACTAAGGCACCCAACACTTGGGTCTTTTGTGAATATAAGCCTAAGAGAACCCTACTCTTAGCCCAAACTAGAATACCCTATTCTAGCATGTTGTAGGTGATTCACACATAACCAAAAAGACCATGTAAAAACCATACACAAGAAAAACCAAGTAAGAGAGATATAACCTAACCAATCTTTCTACAAAAACCTTATTGGATTGAGAAGGTGATTTTCTTCAACTCAAAAGACACAACTCACTTCCAAGAAAAAAACTTCATAACCAAACAATTAAGAAGTTATGAGTTACTATTAATTTCTTTTCTTATCTTCTCTTATTCACTAATGACAACACGAAATCCTGCTCATTTTGAGGCTAAGATGTTATTTTTGAGATGTTTTAAGAATCCTCTATTGATCTCTTGATGTATAGATGTGAACACACATTTTGAGGCTAAGATGTTATTTATAGAGAAAATATTTATAACCACCTGTAGTTGATTAAATCTATAAGGTAATTGATTAATTCAACGAAGTAATCGATTATATTATCTAAGTAATCGATTAAAGTGTTTTTCTCAACATCTGGAAATAACTTAAGAACAATGTAATCGAATAGATGCCCTAAGTAATCGATTAAAGTGTTCTTGTTCACCTTTGAACACTTAAACAAGAGAGAAGTAATTGATTAATCTGCTTGGTAATTGATCAAAGCAAAGATTTATGAACAAATCATTCATTGTCTCAAACAATAGTGTAATCGATTATGAGATAGTTGTAATCAATTAAACCAATATGAGACTTAACTCTACAGGCTTCAGACAACTTGTTGTAATCGATTACAATGAGGTTGTAATCGATTAAAAGAGAGAGCTTTTGCTTCTGAAGAAAATTTTCTAACTTAGAAACTTTTCTTCACACAAACCATAATGATGCATGATGCAATACAAATATCAAATGTACTAAGATGCAACAACCAAGATAACAACCAATACAAATGCCACTCAAGGGAGTTGGGCATGTAAAAGCCAAAACTTCTTCAAAACTTCTTCAAGCTTTTCCTTGAGCTTCAAGCTTTAGCCTTTGGGTTGTTCACCATGTTGCTCATGTTGCTCCCCCTATCTCTAACAATCTCACCCTTTTGGGCTTTGATGATGTCAAACTGAAGTATGACATAGAGTGCATTTTGAGAGTCTTGAGATTGGATTGGAGACATGATCCTTAGTCTTATCCTGAAAAGTTCTTAACACTTAAGAAAAGAGTAATTCTTCTTCTTCATCATCATCATCATATATCAATACATTTTAAAAAATCCAATGCTCAATGCTATGCAATGCAATCAATATGAAATTATGCAATAGTGCATATTCTCCCCCTTTTGGCACTAACAAGGCTAAAAAGGTGTGATTATACACAAGACAAAACATACAAGTAAACATTAACGAGGTCAAAAAGTGTGATTAAACACAAGACAAAACATACAAGTAAACAGAGAAATAAAACCAAATTCATTAAACATAGAGCATTACATAAACTTTTAATAAAAAGACAAACAAACTTAACTAACATCTTAAGACTTAAAAAAACAAAATATAACATGATAAAAAGAACATCAAACAACAAAAACAAGCACACGAACACAACTACGCCTCATCCTTATCTGGGTTCAGAAGGTTACTCAAGGATAGCCTAATTTCTATGTTTTTAAGCCTAGTTGTAATATTTTCTAAGGAGTTGAGAACTTTGGCTTGGTGCTCTTGATGGAGATGAAGGATAGCATCCAACTTTTGAATCATAAGAGACTCAAAAGGGTTCCATTGTTGAGTAGGCTCTTGTTGAGCTTCTTCTTCCATATCTTCTTCCATTTGATTGATGTTTTCTGTTGTTGGTGGCTCTCTGACCATGATTCATTCATGATCAACATATGTCATCCCAGAAGCTAAGACAACATATAGGAATTCATAATCCACTAGTCAACGACTCTTTAACATAATATCTTCAATCATCAGTATCCAATTCATTTGAATACCTGATTTTAGCCCATATACAATTTCTAAGTTGTCGTCAGTGACTTGAGCATGATGGTTGGACCTTGGTGCTAGAATGTAGGTAATGAGATACACTAACATTCTATCTTTAGCTGTTAAACCACCAACTCCAAGGCGGTTTCTCAGATTCCTTGCTGGGTCAATAAGCATACCTTTGTATGTCTCCATCTTACTGTAGCCATCCATTGATTCTTCAAATTTGCGGACTCCACCCATATCTATTCCTGCAACTTCTTTCCAAACTGCAGCACCAATGATCATCTCTACAGCATTGACAATAAAGTACAAATTTCCTTCCATATCTGCACGGGCACATGTGTAGAAAACCTTTGCCAACTCAGGGTAAAAGGTTCATTTCATCTACACCAACATTGACAGACCTTGTGCTTTGAGCAGGTTGGGAAAGTTAAATCCCTACTTAAAGAACCATTCCAAGTTCAAAAACTTGGGTATTCTCACATTCTTCATAGCATAGATCATCTTGAAGTCAGACTTCTTGTTTTCATCTATGAACCACATACCCAGCTTGTTGAGAGCTACTTGAGAGCACTCTCCTTGCTTCCTTTTCAAGGATTTCACTTTCTTCTTAGCTTTGGCGGGGTTTCTGGCCATTTTTAGAAGATAAGAAAGGTTCAAAGATAGATGAAGGTTAGGGTTTGGAAATGGTAACTTTGAGATAGTGAAGGTGTGACTAAAATGGAGGTTTGGGTTGCCTTTTATAAAGGAAAAGTGACGTTTTGGTTGGCTGGTAGGTGAAGGAGTAAATGCTGGACTAAAGGAGGTATTGATAAGGTGAAGACAAAGAAATGTAACGGATTACTCGCAACAGACACGCAAGTAATCGACTAAAATTACATAGTAATCAATTAAATTGGCCCTTGTTTTCAGTTAAAATCAAAAGCTACTATAAGTAATCGATTAAAGCGTGAGCGTAATCGATTAAATATGCCAGAAAAACTCTACCTGAGGCCGTTGTAATCGATTAAAATGTTAAGCAATCGATTAAAATAGAATGAAATCCATACTAAGTTCAAACATATAGGCCTGTAATCGATTAAAATAAAAACACCACAAACACGAAAATGGTAATCGATTAAAACGTGGGGTAATCGATTAAAACAACAAGTTTTTAGCAAAACATCTCAGACATGAAAAATGGTAATTGATTATAACGCGGGGTAATCTATTAAAACAACAAGTTTTCAAAATAGAAAACACATATCAAGCAGTCGTAATCGATTAAATCATGGCATAATCGATTAAAATAGAAAGAAATCACGAAATAACTAAGAAAAACCTGTGATTTTCTGAAAAACTAGTGAGTATGGACATAAATCAATAACTGAGACACAGACTAAACAAAAACAAATGATATGAGTAGCATTATGAATCATACAATATGCAAACAAATAGTTTATTATATGCTAGATGCATCCAATATGCCTAGTTCATTTCTAATGGAAAAAAACCTATCTCTAGCAAGAGGTTTAGTGAAAATGTCTGCTAATTGATGCTCACTATCAATGAACTCAATGCAGTAGTCACCTTTTAACACGTGATCTCTAAGAAAATGATGCCTTATTTCTATGTGTTTAGTCCTAGAATGCATGACAAGGTTTTTTGTTAGGTTGATAGCACTTGTGTTGTCACAATTTAAAGGAATGTGATCAAGGTTTACCCCAAAGTCTTCTAGTTGTTGCTTCATCCAGAGACTTTGAGCACAACAACTTCTTGCAGCTATATATTCACCATCTGGAGTTGAAAGTGCGACACAAGCTTGCTTCTTGCAATTCCAAGACACTAGAGAGCTTTCCAATAGGTGGCATGTCCCACTTGTAGTTTTCCTATCTAATTTGCATCCTGCAAAATTTGAATCTGAAAAGCCTGTTAAGTTTAAGGAGGTACCTTTGGGATACCACAAACCTACAATGGTTGTGCCCTTAAGATACTTAATGATCATTTTAACAGCAATTAAGTGTGATTCCTTAGGATTGGACTGGTATCTAGCACATAAGAAAACACTTATCATGATATTTGGTCTACTTGAAGTTATGTGGAGAAGTGATCCAATCATACCTTTGTTTTGATTCATCCACTGATTTACCTTTCTCATCTAAGTTGAGGTAGGTTGAAGTAGCCATTGGAGTATATGCTCATTTGCATTTTTCCATACCGAATTTCTTAATCAGTTCTATGCAATATTTGGTTTGACTAAGGAAGTTTCCATGTTTCATTTGCTTGACTTGGAGTCCTAGAAAGAAGTTCAATTCTCCCATCATAGACATCTCAAATTTTTTTCTGCATAACAACATGAAATTCCTTGCACAAGGTTTCATTAGTAGAGGCAAATATAATATCATCAACATATATTTGAACAATTAACAAATCATTGTTTACTTTGTTAATAAACAAAGTTTTTTCAATCTAACCTCTAGTGAAAGATTGTTCAATTAAAAAACTGCTCAATCTATCATACCATGACCTTGGTGCTTGCTTCAAACCACATAGAGCCTTTTTCAGTTTGTAGACATGGTTAGGATGTTCATAATCCACAAATCCAAGTGGTTGATCTACATACACTTTTTCTTCAATGCATCCATTGAAGAAGGCGCTTTTTACATCCATCTAAAAAAAGTCTAAAACAATACATGCAAATGTAAGCAGTAATCTTATAACTTCTAACCTTGCAACTGGAGCGTAGGTTTCATCATAGTTGATTCTTTCTTCTTGGTTGTATCCTTTTGCAACCAATCTTGCTTTATTCCTTACTATGATGCTGGATTCATGAAGTTTGTTTCGAAACACCCATTTGGTTCCAATTGACTTATGAGAGGTTGGTTTAGGAACTAAATCCCATACTTCATTTCTCTTAAACTGATTTAGCTCTTCATGCATTTCCATTAACCAATGTTCATCACACAAGGCTGCATCAATGTTTCCTGGTTCAACCTGAGAAACAAAAGCCATGTTGTTGCACATAATTCTAAGTCTAGAACGTGTAGAGGCACCCTTTGAGATTTCTCCGATTATGTTGTCTAAGGAGGGATCTTTTTAAGTTCTCCTTTCTCTAGGAAATCATTTAGGCATTATCGTAGAGATCTCTTTGCTTTGATCAAGTTCTTCAACCTTGATGTCATCTTAAAGAGCAAAATCCTTTTCCTGAAAACCTGCATCTTCTTCTAAAGAATTTTCTTGAACAATAGAGTTAGTTTCATCACAAGCCACATGTACAGATTCTTCAACATTTAAAGTTCTTTTATTGAATACCCTATATGCCTTACTATGCAATGAATAACCAAGAAAGATAGCCTCATTGGCCTTTACATCAAGTTTTGCTAAAAGGGTCTTTACTGTTATTTAAAACAAAACACTTGCAACCGAAAATTCTCAAGTGAGAAATGTTTAGTTTTCTTCCTTTATACAGTTCATAAAGAGTTTTCTTAAGATAGGTCTATTAAGTACTTTATTCAAGGTGTAACAAATAGTATGTACAGCATCTGCCCAAAAGTACTTAGGTAACCTTGTTTCATTTAGAAGGGTTCTGGCACCTTCTTCAAGGGATCTATTTTTCCTCTCCACCACACCATTCTGCTTAGGTGTTCTTAGGGCAGAAAAATTGTGGTGAATTCCATTTTCTTCACAAAAGTTTTCAAAAGACTCATTTTGAAATTCACCTCGGTGATCACTTCTAATTGAAACAATGTTGAGACCTTTTTCATTTTGAATCACCTTGGCAAGTTTGTGAAAAGCATTAAAAGCTTCATTTTTGGTTTTCAAAAACAAAGTCCAGGTGAACCTTGAGTAATCATCTACTATTACTAAACCATAGTAATTTCCACCTAAACTCATAGTTCTAGAGGGACCAAATAAATCAATGTGAAATAGTTCAAGGGGTTTTGAAGTAGAAACAACGTTTTTGCTTTGAAAGGATTTTTTAACTTGCTTCCCTTTTTGACAAGCTTCACATAGTTTATCTTTCTAAAACTTGAGTTTTGGAAGACCAATTACTAAGTCTTTCCTAACTAGATGATTTAAATGATGCATGTTGATGTGTGTTGCCCTACGATGCCACAACCATAAATCATCTATTCTACTTACCAAGCAACTCAGCTCATGAAATGATGCATGTTCAACATTTAGCATGTAGATATTACTTATTCTCTTACCAATGTGGGCAACTTTACCAGATATGGCTTCAGTTATAAGACAACAATTTCTATTGAACTCTATTTTGAAGCCTTTATCACAAAGTTGACTAATGCTTAGGAGGTTATGTTTTAGTCCATCCACATATAACACATTCTTTATCTAAGTTTTGTGTTGATTCCCTATATTTCCTTCTCCCATTATTTTTCCTTTGTTATTGTCTCCAAATGTGACGCATCCTCCATCTTTTGACACAAAGTTAGCGAGTTTGGACTTGTTATCCATCATGTGCCCAAAGCAGCCACTATCCAAATACCACATTGAATCCCTTGCTTTTAGGCACACCTACAAGACAAAATCAATTAGAGAGAGGTGGTACCCAATTTAAGTTGGGTCCAATAGGGTTAATCTTCACAAATAAATCTTTTGGAATCCATATGCATTTTCCTCTTGGAACATCAAATATTCTAACATATAAGTTATATGATGTATGACCCTTTTTCATGCAATAATGACATGTTTTTGCATTTCTCTAAGAATACACCATGTTTCTCTTTTTTGAAACCTTGTTTGGGTTCGCCCCTTTTGAGGATGCAAACTGATTTTTCTTTGAAAATGAGGTTTGCTTGTTATACCCCAAGCTGGTCTTATCTGTAGTATTCTTTCGCACACTGAGCATGTGATTAAGATCACTCTTTCCTTTATTTAATTTTCCAAACAGATCTTTAAAATAGGAAAGCTCAGCTTGCAATTTCATACATTCAACATAATGATCCTTTTTGAAATTTTCAAACTTAGTTTGCAAAAACTTGCAATCATCCATGTTAAAGGAAGTAGAGGTGTCATCACAAGCAGTGGCTTTACATCTTGAAATAAGTTTTTCATTTTCTTGCTTCAGTACATTCAACTCACCTTATGTTGAAGCCAATTTATTGATATGCAATTTCAGTTCGCTTTTCAGCTTTTTGTTTAACACAACAAGCCTTTGAGCTTCCTCATGCATTTCATTAAATTCTTCTAAAAGTTCTTCAAAATCAAGATTTACCTCAACTTCTTCACTTGTTGACAGATCATTAAAGGATTTTTTCATTAAACATATGTTTGCAATTTCTTCATCACTTGAAGAGTCGAAAGTTGTTGATGCACTATCTTTCCATGCTATGTAGGCTTTTTATTTTGTTTTATGTCCTTCTCTCCTTTCTTTTCACCATGTTTTCTAAGGTAGATAGGACACTCAGATTTTATATGGCCTTGCTTACCACATTCAAAGCATGTGTAATTTTTGTTGTTGTTCTCAATCTTCTTGTAGGATTTTGACAATTTTCCATCCTTAGATTTTCTAAGAAATTTTCCAAATTTTCTTAGCATCAAGTTTAAGTTCTTTGCATCTTCCTCATTGTTGGAACTATCTTTGTATTCTTCCCTTTAGGAGTTTACTGTCAATGCAATTCCTTTGCTTTGATTTTATGTTTCTTCTGCATAAGATTGTTGAGTTAGTTCATGATCATAAGCTAGCAATTTACAGAAGAGAGCTTCAATCGTCATTGTAGCTAGATTCTTGGATTCCTTGATTGTTGTAATCTTTGGTTACTAAGTTCTTGTGAGACAATTTAAGATCTTGATGTTCAACTCTTCATATTCAAACATTTTTCCTAGACCAAGGAGATTGTTCACAATGTGAGTGAATCTTGTTTGAAGTTCGGAAATGGTTTCCCCATTCTTCATTCAAAATGCTTCATATTCGAATACGAGTATGCTTTCTTACTCTTCTCACATCCGTTGTGCCTTCATGAGTGACTTCAAGCATATTCAAAATTTCTTTTTTACTTTTGCACCTTGCAGTATGAAAGAATTCAACAGAAGATAAACCAGAAGTTAAAATATTTTTAGCTTTTTTATCATCTTGCACTTTTCTTTTCTCATCATTTCTCATTTCATCCTATTCTTTAGGTATTAATTCACCATTCAGTTCTTTAGTAGGAATGAAAAGACCTTTAATGATGGCATTCCATGCACCGGGATCAATTGATTGAATAAAGATTTCCATTCTCTTTTGCCAAAATGAAAAATGTTCACCATCAAACAAAGGAGGTCGATTCAAAGATGCATCCTCTTTGATAGTGATTTGTTTTGAGCCCATCTTTTACAAACACTATGATCTTAAGTAACTTTCAAGACTTAACTCTGATACCAATTGAAAAAAGATGATGGAACTCAATAAACCAAGAGGGAGGGGTGAATTGGTTTTCAAACAAATGTACTTTTGAAAATAGTTACAAAAAAATTTTGTATGGATCGTATCACAAACAAATATATGAATGAACGTAATCAATACTTAATCAATCCTTCCTTAAAAATGATCCTTCATTAACTTCCTTTCTTTCATGATTATAAAACTTGAACCTTTATGAAAAAACTTGATTAATACTTGAATGAGAGAAAAAGATTGGAACAAGAGAAGAAAGACATAATCTTTTTATACTGGTTCACTCTCTATTACTAGAGAAGCTAATCCAGTTATCTAATCTACAACTAGAATTAGATTTTCACTATGCATCAAGAACCCTTACAAGGGAATATAATCCTAAGAGAACCTTACTCTTAGCTCAAACTAGAAAACCCTATTCTAACACGTAAGCAATTCATGCATAACCAAAAAGACTGTGTAAAAACCATACAAAGGAAAAATCGAGTAAGAGAGATACAACCTGACTAATCTTTCCACAAAAACCTTGTTGGATTGAGAAGATGAATTTCTTCAACTCAAAAGCTGTTAACAGTTTGGCAAGTGTACCAATGTCTCCAAGTAATAAAAGCTCGAAAGTCTGAGTGTCGAATCCCACAGGGATTTTGTGTTGTACTTATTTAAATGCTTTTTTTTCAATAAGAAATAATAATTTGAAGGTTGTAGTACAGAATAAGAATTTATATTCGTAAATAAACAACAAAAGAAAAAGCAGAGTAATTAAAGATAAAATTCAAATGGATGTGAATGTTAGGACCTAGCATGCCTTTATCGCCTAGGATGTATGAATTCATGATTTTCTTTATCAATTAAATTGATTCTACTCTACCCACATCTATCCATTTACTTGCCCCTGATATCTCACGATGACAAGCCTATTTTACTTACCTATCTCCCAAATGTCTTTGAAAAGATTCAATAAATAAAATGCATGATGATTTAATTCTAGATGTTTGTTTTGACGCATGGGCATAATGCAATCATTCTATGTCTAGCAATGATTTTATTAAGATATCCTTTCTTCTTGTTCTATTAAAGGTTACCCTCTCTCGAGCATCTAACCCCTAAAACCAATACATGCATATTCTCCTTAAACCTTAATTAAAGGTTACCCTCTCTCGAGCATCTAACCCCTAAAAGAATAATAAGATGAAGTATGCAAGATAAAAACAGAAAAGATAATAGAATAGAAAGAAACCTGGAAGGGAATCCTTTTGCATTGATAAATTTGAAGTACACCATACATCGTTTGGCTTTTTAGGCCTGCCAAACCCTAACTAAGGGATTAGCCACTCATGGCCATGAGGGCTTTACAATGAGAGGGATAGAAGAAAGAATTGGGAAAAATGATAAAAAGAGAGGACAGGAGCTAAGGCTTTAGGTAGTAGTGAGAGTGCTCTGAGACTCGGTGTGTCTTTTTCCCTTGGTCTGACTCTCTATTTATAGCTGCTGGAATGGATTAACGCTTTCGTACGCTCGCTTAGTGCACCCTATCTCGCTTAGCGTGTGCGCTTAGCGAGCTCCTCTCACTTAGCGCGTGTTGTCTGGCGTCGCACGCTTAGCGTGTCCTACGTGCTTAGCGCGTCATTTGGGCTGGGCCTTGATTTGTTCTTTGTGTTTGCCCATTTTTTTGCTTTTTGCCCTTCTGATTTTAATACCTGCAGCCAGAAATCACGAAACATCAATTCTTTCATATTTTAAGCGCAAATAACTATTAAATAATTATTTTTAAAGACAATTTGCTTTATTTTATACTCTCATAATACAATTGTTTAGCAGTTATCAAAATCCCCCAAATTAAAACTTTGCTTGTCCCCAAGGAAAAACAAAATAAAAGAAGGCTCTGAATGCTTCAACACTTTCAATGGTTGCAATTCCTCAGATTCCTTCAACTGGTCCTTTCTGCATTTTGTCAAGATCTCGCAATGGAAGCACAAAAAAATTAAGATGAATTTGGTTAGTGTCGGACGTCCATCATGTTGGCTTGCCTCGCATTCCTCACAAGGTTAGTGTTTCTCTTTGCTTACAAGTGTCTGGGGTGAGTGTTTGAAATTTCTACGATCTGCAATTAAGATTCCCAAATTTTCCACTTCATCTTAGTTAAATTTATTCTTACTTACATTTGGCGGATTGTTCACTTTCGGCAAGTGCATCGGATCGCACAAGTAGTATAAAACGGTAAGAACCGAGTATCGAACTCTCAGGGAACTTGTGTTACTTGGTAAGCTATTTCAATGAATAGGTGTCTGGTGTGAAAATCTAAGTGTGAATATGAACAGGTATGTAAACTATCTATGCAAAAAGGAAAATCACGCGAGAGAAACGATGTGTAAAAACAAGTAGAAAACACTTTGGTCTTCCTAATAGGTGCCTGATGCTAAAAGGATATTTTCTATCTAACAATGCTCATGTGTTCCTATGGTGTCTCTTGAAATGCTAAACCCCAATTCCTCATGATAGTTTAGCCTAATCCTGATCAAGCATCGTCCTCAGATTTCTCTTGTTGGACTAAACTCAACCAAGACCACATTAAGACAAACATACTACAACTAAATTATCGCACCCCAATTCCTCGTGATAGTATGACAACTTAGCCCTGTCCTATCAAGGTCATCAGAATCAGACCAGTTTCCACTGTTGAATGACCCTAACAAAGCATGCATCTACGTGATCAAGGTAAAGGCATACTAGAATGAAAAGTTGATAGCACAGAGAACACACAAAACATCATTAAATAGATAGAAAGATATTTACATCAAGTACCTACAAGGAAGATCCAACAGAGGATTTTAGCTTTCCATAACCAGGAAGCCTCCTTTACAAAAAAGAGCAGAACAAGATGAAAGATTGCAAAAATACAAGTGGTGAGGATGTCTCCTTCACCTCTAGGATCTCACAACCACTCATAAACTCATCTCAAGCTCTCAGAACGGCTTCCGCTTCAAGCTCTAGTCTCTGCAGATCTTCACACAGCAAAATCTCTCAAAACTCTCTGGAACTTGGACCTTTCTCTCTCTAGAATCACTAGACATGCAAAGCTTAGCTCTCAACCCAAACTCTCTTCACAAAATCTGATTTCAGGCTTAAATAGGTGGCCTTGTTCATGCTAGTGCGCTTAGCGAACGCTCGCCAAGCCAGCAGATTGGCTTAGCGAGAAGGTGAAAAACAACACTTTTAAGAGTCGCCTAATTAACCTGAAATTGAGAGAAAATGATTATTAAACACACAAAATGGAAGTACTAAGTATTTATTACCTATACTTAACAGAAAGTACTTATAACACTACAAAATAACCATAAACTGGGGAAGTTTGATACAATTTACACAAGTTTTATACACAAAAGTTAGTCGTATTCACCGACTAACACGGATCACTAAGGAATTTTATTGGCTTGTAATGGGGCCTGGCTAAACAAGAAATCATGGTTTTTCTGGGATTTCAAAACTTTAGGGTTATAAGAGAGCACTCTTCCTAGAAAAACTTTCAATTATTTTGCCTAGGCTTATTTATTTTTCAGTCTTTATTCTTTTAACATCACTTTTCTTCTTGGCACTTATGACACCTCTCTTTTCCTGCCCTTATTTCAAAACTTTTTTTCAATTTTTTTTTAAGAAAAAGGAATACTTTGGGCTTACAAACTTTTAAGGGTGCCTAATTATGTGCTGCTCTACTTTTCTGAGGCAAATTATCTAGCAATCCCCCAAATTAAGGACTTATCATGACTTAGAACCCTTATGCTCTCTTAAAACCCTAAAACAAGGTCAAGAATATCAAAATTAGGCTCAGCGGTTTATTCAAACAAATCATCATTAATTCAAGCTCAACAGGGGTGCAAGGGGTAAATTTCATTACAGGTTGGCTTTTTGGATGAGTAGCTAAGATTAAAAGAAACATGGCCTTCATCATATCCACCTTATGTAAATAATCTAATAGTCTAAGAATGATGCAAAACTAGGAACTTAAAAATAGACGTTCTCTCACAATTTAAGTTCACACATCTCACTGGGATAAGATAAAGTTATCGGCTTACCAGATCATGATTTCTTTCCACCAAGCTAACCTTTTTCTCTCTTTATGATTCATGTTCAATGCTTGAGTGACTTTTGCTTCCAGGAACCAGCATTTTCACAGTTTTTCATGCAGCATCTCAAGTGTTGAATCCTTCCAGAAAAAGCTTAAAAAGTAACTTCAAAGATTATCATGCAATTATTTACTGAAAACAAAACACATACTAAATTACCATTATTTGCAGACCATTTTTAGTTTAAGACAAACTAAAAGACATAAACAATAAAAGACATCAAAATCATTCAAACTTAAAAACATCAGAAAAACTAAGATCTTGTATCTCCTCCGCCCAAGTCTACCCATGGACCCCAATCAATAGTTACGGTAGTTGTGAAGTCTACAATGTCATCGTCGACTCTAGCCTCCTCTCTTGCTCTAGACGGCTCTCCCCCCTATCAGTAGAAGGCTGGACTCCTGGCCAGGCGACCTGCTGAATAAAGGCCTCTAGAGTTGTGAGCAGCGGGTCCATCTACAGAGGAAGGGATAGTTGATGCAAGTCTAGCATAATAATCTGCTATCCTTGGTATAAGGACTAAAGCATCTGGATGTGCATGTCAAGTGGTGCTGAGGTAGACGCCGGTGGACGAGGATCAAGCTGAGAAGGAAGAGAGGCCTCTGGTGCTGGTGTTACAGCTCTAGAGCGAGTGCGTCGGGCCCCGGGGAATGTGATGGACAGGTCTGCGAGGTTCCAACAATTCTTCTTTATGTATGCCAGGTTGATCACAGGGGTCAGTGACTCAAAAATTAGGGTGTTAGAGACGACCCCTTGCATGTCACAAAGCGTTGTGATCAATGATGGGAACCCTAACCTGGATGTGCTTGACTGAGCAATCTGGCTGATCTGCAAGGAAATGAAGCTGCCCAGGTCCATATCCATCTTCATTATTAAGCCATAAATTAGACGCGCCCTGACAACATTTAAACCAGAGGTGTGTGAGGTAGGAGCAAGGTTAAAATATGAAAGGACACTCCATGGTTGTGCTAGCATCATCAAGTCCTTCTACAACAGCTTCTAGGGGGCACCATCTGCGTTCAAAACAAATCCTTCCCCTTCTGTGCAAAGAGTTGCTGCTATGGCCTGATGGTCCGGATGTGTGTGGAGGTGCTGAGAATAAACTGGATAGTCTGTTCCATCATCCAGGATGACAGAGGTGTCGAGGAAGTCGTTAATCGTCTTTGCATCAAATCTAACGATCTGTCCTCGCACCCTACAGATTTTGGGGCTCTTGTCCTCTGGATCATACAAGTTGGAGTAGAACTCTTTCACCAGGGCTACGTCAATCCTCTTCTCTGGGAGCTGGGTAAGAACCCGGTGCCACTGCCTTCGTTGGAGCTCCCCTAAAAACTCATCAAGCATCCCAGGAGCTAGCTCCACGTTCCTCTCCGGTAAGATGTTCCGGAGCTGAACGTTGTCCTGGTACCTATGCCAAGCTATCTCTAAAGTGACCTTAGAAGAATCCCAGGCGGATTCCCCCCTGGGTGTAGGCACGGCTCGGTGTTTCCGGGAGGCCATCTGAAAAATAAAGCAAAGAACAGACTGTAGTTATAGAAATAGGGGGTGCAAATAGTAGTATCCAAATAACAGAATGAGAAGAGTAAAATAGGGGGTGCAAAAAGAAAATTAGAAACAAACAAAGTACAAAAGGGAAAAAGGAAGGTGCAGAAAGTAAATCAAAAGGCTGATGGGCCTTAAGCAAGGCGCGCTTAGTGCCTGGTAGAGCACGCTTAGCGTGTGCTTCGTGTTCAAGGGCGAGCCTAGCGCCATGGTGCAGGCTTAGCGCGCCCATAAGTCTTCAGGTGGATACTGGAGCACGCGTAGCACGTGCAGGCGCGCTTAGCGCACTAGTCTCGATCATGCCCCTGTTTTTCCAGAACATCTTTTCCCGCAAAGCCATGCAAGAGGCTCAACGTGATAATACCTACGTAAAAATCAAGCTTAAAGATCCAGAACTATCAATTACCTTATTGCAAATAGGAGAAGATGGTAGAGATTGAGTGAGATAGGGGCAGAGAAGAGCAGATAAATGTAGAGAGAATTTTGAAGGTTCAGTAGAAAAGTGCGCAAAATGAGAGTAAAGAAATTTAAAAGAAAGAAAGGGAGGCAGACGAGGGGTTGGGCAGTTTCGAAAACTGCCTAGCAATTATGAGTCATGCGCTTATCGCATTGGCAGCCGCTAAGTGCTGGGGGGCATGACGCCCCTTGCGATTCCCCTCTGAAAATTCAAATTTTAAATTTAAACTGACCTGGGCGCTCAGTGAGGACGCTCGCTAAGCGCATGTGACATCCTGCACGCTTAGCGCCAAGTAGCGTGCTTAGCACGAGTCTTCGTGAGCCCAATCTGATTTTGCTTCTTGCACCCCTGTTTCTACTGTATACACTTGTTGGGCTTTTTTTTTTTTGAAAAAGTCCAGAAAGATGGATTTTGTACATATGTGCTGGGTTGCCTCCCAACTAGCGCTTAGTTTATCGTCTTTAACTAGACGTTGTGTTTTCTTCACGGGTCATTTAAATAGACAATGCTTGTGAGCCTCTCTAATTGTCTGCCATTGTAGATCTTCAAGTGTTGTCCATTGAGTATCCATTTTTTTCAAGATTGCTTCTTGTAGGATCCTCCAACTCAATTGCTCCATGGGGTCTCACTTCTTTAATGACAAACGGTCCTAACAACTTCGATTTCAACTTACCTAGGAACAATCTAAGCCTAGAGTTAAAGAGTCCTGTTGGCCTGGCTGGAAGTTCTGTTTATGCAATTTCTTGTCATGATACGCCTTCATTTTCTGCTTGTAAATTCTAGAGGACTCATAGGCATTCAGTCTCATTTCCTTTAATTCCAGCAACTATAATTTTCTCCTTTCTCCATATGCGGCTTCATCGAAGTTGAGCAATTTGAGAGCCTGGTAAGCTTTATGCTCCAACTCCACTGGTAAGTGACATGTTTTCCTATATACTACCTAAAATAGGGACAATCCGATGGGGGTCTTGAATGCAGTCTTGTAGGCCCACAGAGCGTCATCTAGCTTCAAAGCCCAATCCTTTCTTAATGATGGAACAGTCTTCTCAAGGATTCGCTTAAGCTCTCTGTTGGAAATTTCTACTTGGCCATTCATCTGTGGATGATAAGGTGTAGCCACCTTATGTCTAACATTATAATGCTCTAGGACTTTCTTCAATTGATTGTTGCATAAGTGTTTTCCCCCATCACTGATTAGGGCTTGTGGGACTCCAAAACGGGAGAAAATATTTTTCTTTAAGAACTTTATCACTACCCTGGCATCATCTTTTGGAGTGGTTATGGCTTCCACCCACTTGGACATGTAGTCTACGGCCACCAAGATATAGATATTCCTGTATGAAGAAGGAAGGGGTCCCATGAAATCAATGCCCCAACAGTCACTAGCAATGCACATTAATTCAAATTCTTTTCTCCAATCTGGTGTCGTCATGAGCTTGGTCTTCAGGATCTGGAATGCTGATGAACAATCATCATCAAAATTAAAGATCACATCCTTATTCAGCAAATTACTTAATGGCCTTGCTATCTTTTAGAAGTCCTCGATGAACCTCTTGTAAAAACCTGCATGCCCTAGAAAGCTTCTAATTCCTTTTACATTTGATGGTGGCGGCAACTTTTCAATAACTTCTATTTTTGCCCAGTCTACTTCAATCCCTCGAGCTGAAATCTTGTGGCCTAGAACTATGCCTTATTGAACTATGAAGTGGCACTTTTCCCAATTCAGCACCAAGTTAGTTTCTACACATCTTTTTAATACCATCTCCAAGTTCTTCAAGCAGCTTTCAAATGAGGGCCCAAACACTGAAAAGTCGTCCATAAATACCTCAATACTTTTCTCCACCATGTCTAAAAAAATGGCCAGCATGCACCTTTGGAATGTGGCTGGTGCATTACATAACCCAAATGGCATCCGTCTATAGGCAAAGAAACCAAAAGGGCATGTGAATGTTGTCTTCTCCTGGTCTTTAGGGTCCACAGCAATCTGGTTATAACCTGAGTATCCATCCAAAAAGCAGTAGTATGCTTGACCTGCAAGCCTTTCCAACATCTGATCCATGAAGGGCAAAGGAAAATGGTCCTTTCTTGTGGCTTCATTTAGCTTGTGGTAGTCAATGCACATTCGCCATCCAGTGACAGTCCATGTTGGTATCAAATCATTCTTCTCATTCCAGATGACTTCATTCCCCCTTTCTTCGGCACCACCTATACTGGGCTTACCCAAGCGCTCTCAGAGATGGGGTAGATAAGCCCAGCCTTTAGATCCAAGTCTTCTTGCTCTTTAGTTCCTTGAAGCTGGTTCCTCCTTCAATAGTGTTGTCTTCTTGATCCAAGTCTTCCAAGCAAGCCCTTAGATCTTCTTCTTCTTTGCTGGTTAAACAGTCTACAGCATTTACCAAAGCTTTCTCCAGCGACGTCTGTGTAGTTGCAAGAGCACAAAAATTCTTTGTCTACTTCCTCCACCTTGAAGCATTTCTTGCTCTCCTCTAGTACTTGATTGCTTTGAATAGGTTAAAGGTCACCTTCTGATTGTCCACGCTCATCTCCAAATTTCCATTTCCCATATCTACCACACAGTTGGCAGTCAACATGAAGGGTCTACCTAGGATTAGAGGAATCTTCGTGTCTTCTTCGATGTCCATAATGACAAAGTCCACCGGAAAGGTGAAATGGTGGACTTTGACCAAGACATCCTCTACAACCCTGTATGGTCTTGTGATGGAGCGGTCTGCTAACTGAAGTGTCATCCTTGTGGGGTCCATCTTCAAGTTACCAATTCTTTTGCACATTGATAGGGGCATCAGATTGATACTGGCCCCTAAGTCAATGAGGTTCTTTCCTACTGACTCCTTCCCTATGGTGCAAGGGATAGTCACACTTCCTGGGTCCTTGAACTTCTATGGTAGCTTCCTTTGGATTACTGCACTGCAGTTGCCTCCCACCATAATGCTCTCATTATCAATATACTTCCCCTTCTTGGTGAGGACGTCTTTCATAAACATTGTGTAGAGCAGCATTTGCTGTAAGGCTTCCCCAAATGGCATTATTATTTCCAGCCCCTTGAATATTTCCAAGAAATGCTTGGAGTAGTGCTCCTTATTCTTCTTTGACAATACTAAAGGATATGGGGGCTCCTTTAGAGGGGCTGGTGGCTCTTCTCTCTTAGCCTCTCAGGCTAACTGGCTTTTGATCTTAGGAGTTAAGACTGTCTCTTCTTCTCCCTTCTTCTTCTCTCTTCTCTTCTTCTCTCTCTCCTTCTCCGTCTATCCTTCGTTCCCCAGACTGGTCTTCCTTTGCTTCTTCCTCCTCTTGTACTTTCTTCTGGCTTCTGGTCAGCATGACCTTGCACTCTTCCTTGGGGTTCTTCTCCATGTTGGCTCCAAAGCTATTGGAGGGTCTTTCAGCCACCTGTTTGGCCAATTGTCCCACCTTCATTTCCAAGTTCATGATGGAGGTTTCTGTGCTTCGGTAATTAGACATTGAAATCTGCATTAATTGATTTAGCATCTCCTCAAGCTTGTTGGTTTTCTCGTGAATATCTACCCCTTGGTTGAGATTCTAGGCAAACTAACTTTTGTGCTCCTTGTCGTATTGATTCTCTGGGTGATTCCTCCAACTTGAGCCTTGTGTAAAGTTCCTTCCTTGGTTGAATCCTGGTGGGCCCTGATTAAATCCTGTTGATCCTTGATTGAATCCATACGGACCTCATTGGTTGTAACCTTGGAATTCGTGGCGATTTGGTATGCCCATGTAGTTTACTTCCCTGGAAGGGTCTTCTTGGATTGTACATTGTCTATGCTCGTGTGTTCCTCCACATGTATGACATCCCCCTACTTGCATAACAAAAGAGTAAGAAGGACTTACCGCTTGTAGTTGTTGTGGTAGCTTGCTGAGGGTCTCGGTCAGGGCTTCTATTTGTCTAGATAGCAACTTATTTTGCGCCAAGGTTGCATCTTGCATTGTGAAGATGTTAACTTCATCGCCTCCTCCGATGTCTTCAACTTGATCTTACCTCCAGGGGATGCGGCTAGTAGCTGCTTCGATTGAGGTCTTAGGCCATCTATGAAGATGTTGAGTTGCACCGGCTCACTGTATCCATGTGTAGGCATTTTCCTTAGCAACCCACGGAAGCGATCGAGTGCCTCACTGAGGGATTCATCTAGAAATTGATGGAAGGAAGAGATTTCCATCTTCCCTTCAGCGGTCTTTGATTCTAAGAAGTATTTATTTAAGAATTTTTCTACCACTTCTTTCCACGTTCACAAGTTGTTTCCTTTGAAGGAATGTAGCCATCTTTTAGCTTCCTCTGCTAGTGATAAAGAGAAGAGATTGAGGCGTATTGCATTCTCAGGAACTCCGGCTATTTTAACCATGTTACAGATCTCTATATAGGAAGCAAGTGCGCATAGGGGTCCTTGTTTGGAAGACCATAGAAGAGGTTCCCTTTAATGAGTTGGATGAGAGAGTAAGGGTAAGAGATGTTGGCCACTTGAACTTCCGGCCTTGCGATGCTTGTGAAATATTATGGAGTAGCTATACTAGAGTAATCCTCTAGTGTGACTCGTCGTGCATGTTCCTCCTCCATTTGAATATGGATTTATGGAGAAGCAGGAGGTGAGGTGTGACTGCTTTCGTGTGCTTCTTGTTCCCTTCTTCTTCTTGCGGTGTTGTTGCGCCTGCAAGTGGCTTCAATTTCCAAGTTGATAGGGACTATTTCTCCAACTGCAGTTCTACCTCGCATGCACAAAAACAAGCACTACCCGTGCAAATTATGGAATAAAGAAAGAAAGAAAGGAAGAAAAAGTGCGAATAAAAAATAAAAGAATAAGAGAATTACTTAAAAAATTGAAAAATGAACGGTAAATAAGTACGGAAATAAAATCCCCAGCAACGGCGCCAAAAACTTGTTAACAGTTTGGCAAGTGTACCAATTTGTCCAAGTAATAAAAGCCCGGAAGTCCGAGTGTCGAATTCCACAGGGATTTTGTGTTGTACTTATTTAAATACTTTCTTTTCAATAAGAAATAATAATTTGAGGGTTGGAGTACAGAATAAGAATTTATATTCGTAAATAAACAATAAAAGATAAAGCAGAGTAATTAAATATAAAATTCAAAATGGATGTGAATGTTAGGACTTAGCATGCCTTTATCGCCTAGTATGTATGAATTTGTGATTTTCTTTATCAATTCAATTGATTCTATTATACCCACATCTATCCATTTACTTTCCCCTGATGTCTCACGATGACAAGCCTATTTTACTTACCTATCTCCCAAATGTCTTTGAAAAGATTCAATAAATAAAATGCATGAGGATTTAATTCTAGATGTTTGCTTTGACGCATGGGCATAATGCAATCATTCTATGTCTAGCAATGATTTTATTAAGATATCCTTTCTTCTTGTTCTATTAAAGGTTACCCTCTCTCGAGCATCTAACCCCTAAAAGAATAATAAGATGAAGTATGCAAGATAAGAACAGAAAAGATAATATAATAGAAAGAAACCTGGAAGGGAATCCTTTTGCATTGATAAATTTGAAGTACACCATACATCGTTTGGCTTTTTAGGCCTATCAGGCCCTAACTAGGGGATTAGCCACTCATGGCCATGAGGGCTTTACAATGAGAGGGATGGAAGAAAGAATTGGGGAAAATGATAAAAAGAGAGGAGAAGAGCTCAAGTTTTAGGTAGTAGTGAGAGTGCTCTGAGACTCGA
The DNA here is from genome assembly GCF_000004515.6 of Glycine max. Taxonomy (NCBI): domain Eukaryota; kingdom Viridiplantae; phylum Streptophyta; class Magnoliopsida; order Fabales; family Fabaceae; genus Glycine; species Glycine max. The sequence goes on from NC_016088.4 coordinate 20,446,474, forward strand.
TGTGTCTTTTTCTCTTGTGATGTGTCATTATTTTCTCCTATTTCTTAACCCTTTTTTTTCACCATTTTAATTATTAATTAGCTTTAATTGTCAAATTAATTATGCAATTTTATCATTTGGGCCTACTGGACTAATTTTGTGTTTTTAATTTAATTTTAAGAGAATTATAAGCAACTGGGCTTGGACTTGAAGAGAGCAGACAATTTTATTTTATCAAATCTTATCTTATCCAGATTTTATCTCATCTAGATATTATTTCATCCAATCTTATCTTATCTTATCTAGATTTTATTTCATCTAGATTTTATTTTATCAAATCTTATCTTATCTTATCCAGATTTTATTTTATTTATGGGTTTGGACTTAAAACAGATTTGTAAGCATTGGGGTTGAGAACCTATATAACAGCACCAAGGTTTTAGTTTTGGGGGTTTTTTTGGAGAGAGGGGAATAATTTTAGGGTCTTAGAATTCCAGTTTTTACTATCAATGCGCACTGTTCATGTAGAATAAAATTCATTTTCTGTAGTTTCGTTTCTGCTTCAATCTACAATTTCTTTTTCTACTGATTAATGGAAGGCTAAGTCTCCAACGTTGTTTTCTCTTGAGGATCAAGCACAACTCTCTTTGAGGTTTTGTTATTAATATTGAATTTTGATCAGTTTTTCCTCTTCACCAATTACTCTATATTTGTTGCTATTAATCCATGCATGCTTAGTGCTTGATTAACTATCTCTGCGCTTAATTTACGTTCATGCTTAATGATCAGTTTCGTTCATGATTAATTGTTGTATGTGTTGCTTAATCACATAATGACAGCCTTATATTAATTTTCACTTAGTAATTTAATTTAGGGTTGGATTAAGTGGTTGAATTGATTAAGGATAAATTCTCGTAACCGAGGATAAGAGACTTGCTTGTGAATCAAAGGGAAACAACATGTTTTAATTCTGTTATTTTCTAATTCAAATTTGTTTGCTATTTAATTTACAAAAAACAAACAACCCCCCCCCCAATTCGTTTCTGTTTTATTACTATCTGTTATGAACGTTTGGTTGACCATTGCTCATAGGGAGACGACCTAGGATCACTTCCTAGATACTACATTTTTAATGTTTATTTGATTCGGGTACGGCCTCGATCAAATTTGGCGTCGCTGCCGGGGAGCAGTGGGCCAAAGGTTCATAATAGTGTTTAGTTATCTTATTTTGTGTAGCATTTTGTTTTGCATTTCAGTTGCATCCCCTGTTTAGCGACTATTTTTAGCGGCTGATTCAGCGACTGTTTCAGCAACTGTTTTGCTGTAAACAGTGATTAACGACTGGGAATTAGCGACTGATTTTGCAATTTAATTAGAGATTTTTATTTTGATAGTTAGAGTTGTTATTTTTGGCTGATTTTTTGTGTGGTAGCTTCTTTTGATCCATATTTTGTGTGAAAAATACCAGGAGCACTTGGTGTGGCAGTATTTGAGAGAGACAAAAATTTTGGGAACTTGTTTTTAGCAAAACTTAAAATGGCCATAACTTTTGCTCCGGGTATCAGAATGACTATTATTATATATACATTTGGAGTAGAAAAAAATTTCCGATACTGTGACAATCAGTTGGCTAAAGCCGATTGGGGTCTCCCAAACTCCAAAAATCAGTCGTTTACTAAGTTTTTTTTATTTTTCAAGTATTATTGTCCTATTTTTCTAAACTTTGCTTAGGTAGTTTTCATAGTTAGACTTTGAATTTCTGTTTGAAATTTTTTGTGCTATCGTTTCATGATTTTAGGATGTTCCTCACAAAATTTCAGTTCATTTTGATATTTTTTTAGTATAGCTGTAGTTTTACCCCCTTGTTAGGTGCATGTTGAGAAACACATTATTTGTTGCATATAGTGCATGACTAGGGGCAATCCAGGTGATTTACAACCCTTTGATCCTAAAATAGATAGAACCTTTCATAGATTAGTTAGGCATAGTGTGCATCCTGGTCATTCTGTGCATTTTGAGCATTCTGTTAAGGGTGATTCTGAATATTCTAATTTTGAGCATTCCACTACTAATTTTCCTACTTAGAACATGGCTCAACCTCCACCTCGTGAGAGGACTCTTAGGGAGATGGTTGCACCTAATTTAACTTATGAAAGCTTGTGCATTCAATATCCTGATGAGGGTGTTCCATATGTTCTCAAGACTGGACTAATACATTTGCTGCCCAAGTTTCATGGTCTTGCAGGTGAAGATCCTCATAAGCATCTTAAGGAGTTCCATATTGTTTGTTCCACCATGAAGCCCCCCGATGTCCAAGAAGATCATATCTTTCTAAAGACTTTTCCTCATTCTCCAGAGGGAGTGGCCAAAGATTGGCTATACTACCTTGCTCCCAGGTCCATTTTCAGCTGGGATGACCTTAAGAGGGTGTTCTTGGAGAAATTCTTCCCTGCATCTAGGACCACTGCCATCAGAAAAGACATTTCAGGCATCAGGCAACTTAGTGGAGAAAGCTTGTATGAGTACTGGGAAAGATTCAAGAAATTGTGTGCAAGCTGTCCTCACCACCATATTTCTGAGCAACTCCTTCTTCAATATTTCTATGAGGGACTTAGCAACATGGAGAGGAGTATGATTGATGCTGCCAGTGGTGGAGCTCTTGGTGATATGACCCCTACTGAGGCTAGGAATTTGATTGAGAAGATGGCTTCCAACTCCCAACAATTCAGTGCAAGAAATGATGCTATTGTTCTTAGAGGAGTCCATGAGGTGGCCACGGATTCATCTTCATCTACTGAAAATAACTTGAAGGAAAGCATGATGCCTTGGTCAACCTAGTAACTCAACTTGCCATGAATCAGAAATCTACACCTGTTGCAAGAGTTTGTGGTCTATGTTACTCTGTAGGTCACCATACAGACCTTTGTCCTTCTTTGCAGCAATCTGGAGTCAATAAGTAACCTGAAGCTAATGCTGCAAAAATTTATAATAGACCTCCAATACAGCAGCAGCAACAGCAACAGTCACAACAAAGACAACAAGCAACTGAGGCTCCTCCTCAACCTTCCTTAGAAGAGTTAGTGAGGCAAATGACCATCCAGATTATGCAATTTCAGCAAGAGACAAGAGCCTCTATTCAGAGTCTGACAAATCAGATGGGGCAGATGGCTACTGAGTTGAACCAAGCTCAGTCCCAAAATTCTGACAAATTGCCTTCACAAACTGTGCAGAATCCGAAAAATGTGAGTACCATCACCTTGAGGTCTGGAAACCAAATTTAAGTGCCTCAACCAGTAGCAGCACCTGCACCTGAACCTGTCAAGCTTCCTTCTACACCTGAAAAAGAGGATGAGATAGTTTCACAAAAGAGAAAGCTTCCTAACAAAAATTTTCATGCAGGTGGACCTTCTTCTAGTAATTCTGACTTACCGTAGCCTCCTATCCCTCTTCCATTCCCACCTAGAGCAATTCCAAACAAAAAAAATGGAAGAAGCAAAAAAGGAGATCTTGCAAACCTTCAGGAAAGTAGAGGTAAACATACCTCTGCTAGATGCCATCAAGCAGATTCCAAGATATGTCAAGTTTCTAAAGGAGTTGTGCACCCACAAAAGGAAACTCAAAGGAAATGAAAGGATTAGCATTGATAAGTAAATTTGTTCCTCACATTCCTGAGAAATGTAAGGACCCAGGTACTTTCTGTATACCTTGCATTATTGGGAACAGTAAATTTGAGAATGCCATGTTAGATCTAGGAGCATCAGTTAGTGTTATGCCTCTGTCCATTTTCAATTCTTTATCTCTTGGACCTTTGCAATCTACAGATGTGGTGATTCATTTGGCAAATAGAAGTGTTTCTTACCCCGCAGGTTTCATAGAGGATGTGTTGGTTCGGGTTGTTGAACTTATTTTTCCTGTTGATTTTTATGTTCTTAGTATGGAAGAGGGATTTTCCCATGGTTCAGTTCCAATTATTTTAGGCAGGCCATTTATGAAAACATCCTGAACCAAGATAGATGTTTATGCTGGCACATTGTCTATGGAATTTGGTGATATTGTTGTTCATTTTAACATTCTTGATGCCATGAAACATCCATCTGAGGATTATTCTATTTTTCGTGCCGAGATACTTGATCAGATTATTGATAATTATATGTTTGATTTTGATTCTCTTCATGGTAGGAAACATCCATTTTTATCTGATCTGCATACTTGTCATTCCTCATGCATTGAATCTGAATCTGAGTTTGAATTTGATCTTGTATCTGATTTTTATGCTGAGAATGAATATGAATTTGAGTCTGGTTGTGGTGAAAAAGGAGGTGACCAAGCTCTTACAAGCTGGAATCATCTACCCCATTTCTGACAGCCAGTGGGTGAGTCAAGTCCAAGTGGTTCCTAAGAAGATAGGCCTCATAGTAATTAAGAATGAAAGGGATGAGCTTATCCCCACAAGAGTGCAAAATAGCTGGCGAGTCTGCATTGATTATAGGAGGCTGAACCAGGTAACCAGAAAATATCATTTTCCCCTGCCATTCATTGATCAAATGCTTGAGCGCTTCGCAGATAAGTCTCATTACTATTTTCTTGATGGTTTTTCTGGTTATTTAAAAATTCATATTGCTCCTGAGGATCAAGAAAAGACCATATTCACCTGTCCCTTTGGCACTTTTGCCTATAGGAGGATGCCCCTTGGCCTATGCAATGCCCCTGGTACCTTCCAGCGGTGTATGCTTAGCATTTTCAATGATTTTTTAGAGAGTTGCATAGAGGTGTTTATGGATGATTTTACTGTTTATGGATCCTCTTTTGATGCATGTTTGGATAGTCTGGATAGAGTTCTAAATAGATGCATTGAAACTAACCTTGTGTTGAATTTTGAAAAATGTCACTTCATGGTAGAACAAGGTATAGTTTTAGGGCATATCTTTCCAGTAGGGGCATAGAGGTAGACCGTGCAAAAATAGATGTTATTTCACAATTGCCTTACCCCTCTTGCATGCGAGAGGTTCATTCTTTTCTTGGTCATGCAGGGTTTTATAGGCGCTTTATCATGGATTTTAGAAAAGTGGCCCTTCCACTGTCCAATCTGCTACAAAAGGAGGTGGAGTTTGATTTTGATGACCGGTGCAAAGAGGCTTTTGATTGCCTCAAGCATGCGGTGACTACCACCGCTATCATTCAAGTACCTGATTGGACAACCCCATTTGAGCTAATGTGTGATGCATCCAATTACGCATTGGGGGGTTGTCCTTGCTCAAAAGACTGATAAGCTGCCTCGAGTGATCTACTACGCTTCCAGAACTTTGGATGCTGCTCAAGCAAATTACACTACCACAGAGAAGGAGCTATTAGCGATAGTTTTTGCTCTTGAAAATTTTCGATCATATTTGCTTGGTACTCGTGTTATTGTTTATACTGACCATGCGGCTCTGAAGTACCTATTGAAGAAGGTTGAATCAAAGCCTAGATTGATCAGGTGGATGCTTTGGCTCCAAGAGTTTGATTTGGAGATCCGTGATCGGACTGGTGCACAGAACCTCGCGGCTGACCACCTGAGTAGGATTGAGCATGCGTCTGAGGACTCACCCATTTGGGATGATTTTCTGGATGACCATTTGTACATTTTGTATAGTATTTCTGATTCCTTCCCCACTCATTGGTTTGCTAATATTGTGAATTATTTGGTTGCTTCTGTTTTTCCTCCCTTAGCATCTAAAGCTCAAAATGATAAAATTAAGAGCGATGGTAAGTACTGTATTTGGGATGACCCCTATTTGTGGAAGTTGTGCAGTGACCTGGTTATTAGGAGATGCATTCCAGACCATGAGATTGACTCAGTCCTGCAATTATGTCATTCTTCCGCACCGGTGGCCATCTTGGCATACAGAGGACAGCTCGCAAGGTGTTTGACTGCGGTTTCTATTGGCCCACCATCTTCAAGGATGCGTGGAGAATCTATAGCACTTGTGAGCCTTGTCAGAGAGCAGGCGGCTCACTTTCATGGAGACAGCAAATGCCTCAACAACCTATGTTGTTCTGTGAGGTGTTTGATGTCTGAGGTATAGATTTTATGGGACCTTTCCCTGTCTATTTTGGTTTTGTTTATATTCTCCTTGCTGTTGATTATGTTTCAAAATGGGTGGAAGCCAAACCCACCAGAACTAACGATGCTAAGGTTGTTGTAGATTTTGTTAGATCTAATCTGTTTTGCAGGTTTGGAGTCCCTGGAGCTATCGTTAGTGATCAAGGCACCCATTTTTGTAACAGATCTATGTATGCCTTACTCAAAAAGTATGGGGTCATGCACATAATTTCCACACCTTACCACCCCCAAACTAATGGGCAGGCTGAGATTTCAAACAGGGAGATAAAAAGGATCTTGGAGAAGATTATGCAGCCGAACAGAAAGGATTGGAGCACCAGGCTGGATGATGCTCTTTGGGCGCATAGGATTGCCTACAAAGCACCCATAGGAATGTCTCCTTGTCGGGTTGTCTTTGGCAAGGCATGTCATCTTCCTATAGAGATAGAGCACAGAGCCTACTGGGCTGTAAAGACCTACAACTTCTCTATTGATCAGGCTGGAGAGGAAAGGAAGTTGCAACTAAGTGAGCTAGATGAGATCCGTTTAGAAGCCTATGAGAATTCCAAATTCTACAAGGAGAAGACCAAGAAGTTTCATGACAACCTAATAGCTAAGAAGGACTTCGTGGTTGGACAGAAAGTTTTATTGTATAACTCTAGGCTCAGACTCATGAGTGGTAAGTTGAGGTCAAAGTGGATTGGTCCTTTTGTGGTGACTAATGTTTTTCCTTATGGTACAGTTGAGATCAAAAGTGAATCCACAGATAAGAGCTTCAAGGTCAATGGACACCGGCTGAAACCATTCCTCACAAATCCCTGCTTAGTGGATGTAGTGGTGGAGGAGACCTCCTTACTTCACCCTACTTCTCTTTCGTCATGACTTAGGGAGTTTTCTTTTTCTGTCTCCTTCTTTACTTTTATTGCACTTGTCCAAATTTATTGATTGTTTTGATTGTTCTTGATCTTATGATTGTGCTACATTGAGGACAGTGTGTTGTTTAAGTGTGGGGGGGGGGGGAGATTGTTCTTTAATTTTGTTGGGTATTCTAGTTTAATTTTATTAGGTTTTTCTAGGTTAATTTTGTTATTTTGGTTTTTTGTTTTGTGTACAACATTGCATGTTTCTCTTTGAATTTTGGGTTATGTACAGGTAATAGGTAATTGTTTTTGAAATAAGAGTTTCTTGGAATTTTGTGAATTGAAACCCTTGTTTTTCTCTACATGTCAAGTTATTTTTTAAAGTTCGAATTGAAAGTGATAGATTTACCCTTGGTGAGAATTTGAGCCATCATCATCTATTTTATTCGGTGTGTTTTGCCCCATTGATTGCTTGCACAATAGCCTTGGCTTAACTCTTGTTGATACTTCTTGCTTTACATGCATGTTGGGAGATGATTTAGGCATTTTGTTCTTATAAGCCTCTAGCCAAATGAGCCTACCTTGAATTAATTCCTTTGATAGCCCCTTTGAGCCTATGTTCCCCTTTCTTTGTTTTGAAGCTCATTACAAGCCTTAAGTGAAAAACCATGATTTCACCCTACCCTTAAGGAATTTTGGAGCTTTGGAATGGTTTTGGGAATAAGTGTGAGGGGGGGTATGTTTCATTGGATGATATGTTTTTGTTGGCCATGCTTGATGATGTATTTTGGCCATGCTTGATGTATATACATATATTGCCTAATTGTTGCTTTATTTTTCAAATACTTTCAATTGCTACTGTTCACGTTCAAAAAAAAATAAAAAAAATACAAAAAAAAAACAGAAAAAGAATGAAGTTGAATAAATGAGGTCTTGGTTTGAAGACTTGGTTTAAGGACTTGGTTGATTTTGTTTTGGGTTTACTTTTTAAAGCTTAATTTGTAAATTTGGTTTTGGGGTTTACTACTTTTTCTTACTTCCCACTTATTCCCCATTGCTCCTCTATTCCTTTGGGTTTTAGCTACTATCCCATACTCTCCTCTACCTTGTCCTTGACCCCATTACAACCTTAAAAGACCTTTTGATCCTCATGTGCATGTGTTTGTGATGTGGTTGTCAATTTTAGAGTCTTGCCAAGTCTATGTGATGTTTGTTTTCATGGGTGCTCTGAGAGTAAACAGTAGCCTAGACACTTGAGAGGTAGAGTGCAAGTCTTGTGAGGCTTTATCACTTTTCATTCTTGAGCTGATTGGCTATCTTGCCATGTTTGAGATGCTTGGATGATTTTCATGACGGCCGTGATTCTTTAACTCTTTACGTGTTGGATGTTACCCATTCTTTTCATTCCTTGAGATTCATTGAGAAATATGTAATTGTTTTTGTGTCTGTTTGTTTCTCTTTAATGTCTCTAGATTTGTTCCTTGCTTTGCTTTTTGATTTTTCCCAGGAGTGCAAAAGGCTAAGTGTGGGGGGATTTGATGTGTCATTATTTTCTCCTATTTCTTAACCCTTTTTGTCACCATTTTAATTACTAATTAGCCTTAATTGTCAAATTAATTATGCAGTTTTATCATTTGGGTCTACTGGACTAATTTTGTGTTTTAATTTAATTTCAGGAGAATTATAAGCAATTGGGCTTGAATCTGGAATTAGGCTTGGACTTGAAGAGAGCAGACAATTTTATTTTATCAAATCTTATCTTATCCAGATTTTATCTCATCTAGATATTATTTCATCCAATCTTATCTTATCTTATCTAGATTTTATTTCATCTAGATTTTATTTTATAAAATTTTATCTTATCTTGTCCAGATTTTATTTTATTTATGGGCTTGGACTTAAAACAGATTTGTAAGCTTTGGGGCTGAGAACCTATATAACAGCACCAAGGTTTTAGTTTTGGGGGTTTTTTTGGAGAGAGGGGAATAATTCTAGGGTCTTAGAACTCCAATTTTTACTGTTCATGCGCACTGTTCACGTAGAATAAAATTCGTTTTTTGTAATTTCATTTATGCTTCAATCTACAATTTCATTTTCTACTGATTAATGGAAGGTTAAGTCTCCAGCGTTGTTTTCTCTTGAGGATCAAGCACTACTCTCTTTGAGGTTTTGTTAAGGATAAATTCTCGTAACCTAGGATAAGAGACTTACTTCTGAATCAAGGGGAAACAACATGTTTTAATTTTGTTATTTTCTAATTCAAATATGCTTGTTGTTTAATTTACAAAAACAAACAACCCCCCCCCCCCAATTCGTTACTATTTTATTACTATCTGTTATGAATGTTTGGTTGATCATTGCTCGTTGGGAGACGACCTAGGATCATTTCCTAGATACTGCATTTTTAATGTTTATTTGATTCGGGTACGGCCTCGATCACCTAGGTCTAACTTTCTATTTATAGCTGCTTGAATGGATTTGGGCTTTCGTACGATCGCTTAGCGCGCCCTATCTCGCTTAGCGTGCGCACCTAGCGAGCTCCTCTTGCTTAGCGCTTGTTGTCTGGCATCGCGCGCTTAGTGCGTCTCCTTCTCGTGCTGCTCGCTTAGCTCGGGTGGCGCGCTGAGTGCATGATTTGGGCTGGGCCTTGATTTCTTCTCTGTGTTTGCCCATTTTTTTTGCTTTTTGCCCTTCTGATTTTAATACCTACAGCCAGAAATTACGAAGCATCAATTCTTTCACATTTTAAGTCAAATAACTGCTAAATAATTATTTTTAAAGACAATTTGATTTATTTTCTACTCTTATAATACAATTGTTTAGCTGTTATCAAAAGCCATAACTCACTTCCAAGAAAAAATCTTCATAACCAAATGATTAAGAAGTTGGGAGTTACTATTAAGCTCTTTTCTTCTCTTATTCACTAATGACAGCACGAAGTCTTGCTTATTCTGAGGCTAAGATGTTATTTTTGAGATGTATTGAGAATCCTCTATTGATCTCTTGATGTATAGATGTGAACACAAGCTAGCTATTTATAGAAAAAATAGTTATAATCACCTATAATCGATTAAATCTATAAGGTAATCGATTAATTCAATGAAGTAATCGATTAGATTATCTAAGTAATCGATTAAAGTGTTTTTCCCAACATCTAGAAATAACTCAAGAACAATGTAATCAATTAGATGCCCTAAGTAATCGACTAAAGTGTTCTTGTTCACCTCTAAACACTTAAATGAGAGAGAAGTAATCGATTAATCCACTTGGTCATTGATTAAAGAAAAGACTCTTGAATAAATTAGTCATTGTCTCAAACAATAGTGCAATCGATTATGAGATAGTTGTAATCAATTAAACCAATACGAGACTCAACTCTACAAGCTACAGACAGCTTGTTGTAATAAATTACAATGAGGATGTAATCAATTAAGACAGAGAGCTCTTGCCTCTAAAGAAATTTTTCTAACTTAGATACTTTTCTTCACACAAACCATGATTATGCATGATGCAATACAGGTATCAAATGTACTAGGATGCAATAACCAAGATAACAACTAATACAAATGCCACTCAAGAGAGTTGGGCATGTAAAAGTCAAAACTTCTTCAAAACTTATTCAAGCTTTTCCTTGAGCTTCAAGCTTTAGCCTTTGGGTTGTTCATCATGTTGCTCATGTCGGTCATTTTGCTCCCCCTATCTCTAACAAAATACTCTAAGACAAAACCAAAAAAATTTAAAATACAAGCAATAAAAGTTAAAAGAAATGAAAGGGGCAACTCAAAGTAGAGTGCAAAGGAAAGACAATACAAGAAGACTTAAGAAATAAAGAACAACGCAAACCAAGAACACAAAATGTTAAGAAAGAGTATATTCAAGAAAGATAAAAATAGAATAAAGGTGTATGAAAAGTAAAAAGTTTAGTACTGCTGTAGAAGGACTTTTTATAGGGTAGTTTTTTATCAAATTTTTTCAACTTTTTTTTTCACTTTTGCCCCAATTTTTTCTTCTTTTTGTATAGTCCTTCTAATTTCTAATAACTCCTCAACTTTGTAATATTTTCAAAAAAAACACCCAAGCTCACTTAGACCAAAATTTTATAGATCAAAACTAAAGGATTTGTCAAAGTCTCTCACAAACACTATGAACAAAAGATGAACATAGAGAATATTACTAGCAGATTTTTTGTTACTCAATAAAACACAACAACAAATTAAAAAAACTAGACAAATCAGAATCAGAAACAAAGACACGAATTAAACCTTCACACAATGGATTCAAAAAGAATTAACGTATAATATCATTATCCCAAAGAAAGTGACACAGAATATTACTAGCAAATTTTTTTCTCTCGATAAAACACAACAAATTAAACAAAACTAGACGAATCAGAATTAGGCACAAAGACACGAATTAAACCTTCATAGAATGGATTCAAAAAGAATTAATGTATAATATCATTATCCCAAAGAAAGTGACGCTAAACATAAGGACATGTACCAACTTCAATTGACTCAATAACAATATAATACCTAAATCAGAGTAAACATGATTCACACCAAAATTAATGAACAAACCAATAACAACACAAAGGAAGTAGCACATATGGATTAAAAGAATTGGAAAGAAAATTGGAATTGGCGCAGTTATAGAATCAAAAGTGATGTTCATATTAGAATCAATTAAGGCACACCTGGATAAACAAGGCTATGCACAAGCTTAAAATTGACGTGAACTTTGGATCCCAAATAACTCTCGGATTCACAATTGATCAAGCCACTGATTGGAATTTGTGACATAAACCAAGGCCGAACTTATTCACTTTGACGCAAGTAGCAACAATAAATTGAATCACGAACTCAGAAACAATTCTAAATTGTCGAATCGACTTGAAGGGAGAATAAGACACAAGATCCTTGCTCTAAATATCAAATGATGAGAATCTTTTTCATGGATCACAATTCAACATCTTAACATATCAAAATTAAAGGAAATTTTGTAGAAGAAATGGAAAAAGTGGATTGAGGTGAGAAATAAAAATGAGCAATGCCATAGTCTTTAAGGATAGATAAGTTGAGGAGAATTTGTCACAAAGAATTCAAAAACTAACAAAGAACAACCTCTCACTTAGCACAAAGTTAATTTCTTATTTCATCCAAATCTGATTTCATTCATAAAATATGAGATATATATAGTTTTCCTAAGGCATACCAAAAGGCTAATGTTCATAATGTAACTCTTAATGGAAATAATTATCTCAAGTTAATGGTTTATTAATTTGCATTCAAGCCAACAACAACTCTTATTATGCGCATATTAAATATTTACAACTTTATTTGATAGAAAATAAAACTAGATAATATATCATCATGGGCCTTGTCTTGCAAATCAGTCCACCAAGTCCTTATAGTGCCTCATTGTCCATGTTCCTTATTTGATCCTCATCGCATGCCGTTTGGTTTATACAATGAAAATCATACTAGATGACAATATTGATCGCTATAAGGCTCACTTAGTGGCCAAATGAGACACTCAGATTTTTTGTCTTAACTACGGGAACACCTTTTACCCTGTGGCCAAAATTGTGTATGTGCATCTCTTTCTTGCTATGGCTACCATTCAGCATTGGCCTCTTGACCAGCTGGACATCAAAAATACATTCTTGCATGGTGAGTTGCAAGAAGAAGCTTATATGGATCAAACTCCTAGTTTTACAGCTTCAAGTAAGTCTCGATTGGTATGTCAGGTCTACCATTCTCTCTATAGTTTGAAGTAGTCTCCTCATTCATGGTTTGGTCATTTTAACTTTGCCTTACTCTAGTTTAGAATGATTAGTTGTGAGGTTGATCACTCAAGGTTTTTCATCTATTATGTATTTAGACGTTGCATCCACCTTTTTGTCTATGTTGATGAATGTTGGGATTTTATTTCATGTTAGATTCAACTTATAGGTCAAGTGTAACCCAATCATGATGTGGTAACTGAATTATCGTCCCGGTCATCTCCCAAAGGAATAAATGAGGGATTTCATGTAATTATTTAACTAAGAAGTTGGTTTTTATATTTTTGTTTTGTGATTGTCATGAAATAAATAACATAAAAATAAATTGCAATAAAATTAAATGACAATAAAATAATTAAGTAAAGATAAAAATACTAAACTTGAATAGGGACATTGATCTTGATGAATGAATGTCTAGATTTGGACTTGGAATTCGCTCAATCCACTGTAGCTTCACAATTCTACCCCAACTCCCGCATGGTCGCAGATTCTAAACTACTTCCCGATATCCAATCCCTTGGATATAGCGACACAAGCAATCAGCATTAATGGTCGAGAATTAGCAAGGCTTAACCAAGACCATTATATCCCTAGAGATAATCCCAAGTACATACTTAATTCTGTTGGATCGAGTGCCCTCAGAATAATTAAGAAGGGGGGGTTGAATTAATTATACCAAAACCTTTACCAATTAAAAAATTACTCTTTTAAGGCTTTTACTAAATTATTAAGAGAATGAGGAGTAGAAGAGAATCTTAACAGAAAGTAAAAGCGGAAATTAAATGCACAGCGGAAAGTAAAAGAGTAGGGAAGAAGGAAACAAACACACAAGAGTTTTTATACTGGTTCGGCAACAACCCGTGCCTACATCCAGTCCCCAAGCGACCTGCGGTCCTTGAGATTTCTTTCAACCTTGTAAAAATCCTTTTACAAGCAAAGATCCACAAGGGATGTACCCTCCCTTGTTTTCTTTGAACCTAGTGCATGTACCCTCCACTAGAACTGATCCACAAGAGATGTACCCTCTCTTGTTCTCAGTCAAACCCAAGTAGATGTACCCTTTACTTGTACCACAAAGGATGTACCCTCCAATGTGTTAAGACAAATATCTCAGGCTGTTAAACCTTTGAAACTTTGTGAATGGGGATACAAAAGAATTCTCAGGCGATTAGACCTTTGAACACTTTTGTATTAGGGAAAGGGAAGAATCAAAAGAATTCTCAGACTGTGTCGTTTTGAATTCTTTGACAAGGGAGAAGGGAGACACAAAAGAATTCAGGCGGTTAGTCCTTTGTTCTTTTGGAAAAGGGAGAAGAGAGACACAAAAAGAATTCAGGTGGTTTGTCCTTGGCGAATTCTTTTTAGCAAAGGGAGAAGAGAATGAAAAGGATGAATAGCACAAGTTTTCAAGGTTTGGAAAACCAGAAAACTTCAGAAAGCTTTTGGTACAAAGAAGAAGAAGAAGTTCAAAGAGAGTTAAGGCTTGTAAAGGATTGATTGAAATAAGTGTTCAAGATTATTGAAATGTAAAACAAAGCCTTGCTTTTATAGACTCTCCAAGTCTGGTCAAGAAGACCATTCAAAAGAGTTATAACTTTTAGAAAAACTTAAAACCCATTTGAAAAATTCAAAACCTTTTTGAAGAGTTACATCTTTTGATTTTTTCAGAAACAGTCACTGGTAATCGATTACCAAATAAGTGTAATCGATTACCAAATAAGTGTAATTGATTACACAAAGCTTTTGAGTGAAAGGATGTGACTCTTCACATTTAAATTTGAATTTCAACGTTCAAGGGCACTGGTAATCGATTACCAAAACATTGTAATCGATTACAGTCTTTTGAAAATAATTGGAACGTTGTAAATTCAGTTTGAAAACTTTTTCAAACTCATTTTGCTACTGGTAATCGATTACAACAATATGGTAATCGATTACCAGAGAATAAAAATTCTTTGGTAAAGGTTTTTTCAAAAACTCGTGTGCTATTCAAAGTTTTGAAAAAACTTTTTAATACTTATCTTAATTGAGTCTTTTCTTCATTCTTGAATCTTGAGTCTTGAATCTTGATTCTAGGCTTTCTTCTTGAGTCTTGAATTCTCCTTGATTCTTGAACTCTTGACTTGTTCTTGATTCACTTGAGATGTTCTTTGATTCACTTGAGTTGTTCTTTGATCTTTGAGCTTTTTGTTCATCACCTTTGTCATCATCTTTTGTTGTCATCATTGTTGTTATCATCAAAACACCTTTGAATCACATTCACCATGAAGCCTTGCTTCTACAATCTCCCCCTTTTTGATGATGACAACTACTGAAATCAAGAAACACACACACATTTTTTCCTAGTCGATCACTCTCATAAA
Organism: Glycine max; assembly: GCF_000004515.6. NCBI lineage: Eukaryota > Viridiplantae > Streptophyta > Magnoliopsida > Fabales > Fabaceae > Glycine > Glycine max. Next base: position 20,461,540 of record NC_016088.4, read on the forward strand.
TTCTCCCCCTTTGTTTTTGAATTTTTGCTTATCTTAATAATAAGTTGATTACTCATGTGAATTCTTGATTTAATCCCATTTCTCTCCCCCTTTGGCATCAACAAAAAGCCAAAGTGCGTATCAAATAAATTTAATTTAAACATCCATACAATGTTCATAAAAAATATCAATCAAATCATGAAGCAAGAAGCAAGAACCATGAAACCATGAAGCAAACAACCATGCATAGATAAATTATAAATTCCACATAGTCAAATAACATACTTAATATTTGTTTAAACATACCATGCAAATAGGGAAATAGTAAATTGTTCAAATAGTATAATAATATAGCCAAAATACAAGGCTGAAAATCAGAGTACTAATATTAAAATATAAGTCTAAGATGATGGTGGCGGCGGTGGTGGAAGATCAAAGCTTGGCCGGATGTAAGATACATCTTCTTCAACCTTAGTCATTCTTAACTCCATTTCATTGAAGCGCATATCCACTTGCAATTCCAAAGTATCAAACCTCTCACCAACAAAGGTTTGAAGACCATCAAACCTTTCCAAAATCTTAGAAAGAAGAGATGAATCTTCTCCCTCATGTCCCTCTTCACCAACATTTCTAGCACCCTTCTTTATCCAAGATCCATCATGCTCTTTAACATATCCAAAGGATGCTATGACTGAAGCGCCTATAAGGAATGATCTCTTGATTGGAACATAAGGTTCAGAATCAAGAGGGATGTTGAAGTGTTGAAGGAAAAGGGTAACAAGATGAGGATAAGGTAATGGGGCATTCAATCGCAATGCCTTATGCATGCGATATCTAACAAGATGTGCCCAATCAATTTGTAGACCTTTATGAAAGGCCCACATGACAATGAGGTCTTCTTCAGAAACCTGGGCAAGGTTCGAAGATCTAGGAAGCAAAATGCGAACTATAAGATAATGGAGGATGCGGCATTCAAAAGCCAATGAACCGGCAAGAAGCCTTCCGGTCATATCCGCTTGGTTGGTGCAAACCAATCGACGGGCATCATTCACCGAGAAATCGAATTTCCATTCATCAATTAGTGCACCCTCAAAAGGCACACCTTCACTAGGCAATTTTGTTAAATCATAAAATAGGGATTGGTCAATGACCATCTTAATCCCATAGATTTCAGACATTAGAACATCTTCATGAATTTCTAAATTTGAATAAAAAGATTTGACTAACTCATAATAGACAGGTAATTTGAGAGACATGAATGGAATAAGATTGGAGGTTTCAAATGCTTGGAAGCATTCAAAATTATCATTTGAGAAGAACTCCATATCTATGAATTTTGGGTCTACAATGGAATGAGAGGAAAAGAGATTTGTGTACCGTATACGCTGTTCCTCTGATGAGAATAATGACCCAGAGGGAATGGAGGGAGGAATTGGAGCTTCCTGTGACCCAGAATGCCGCTGACTCCGACTCGAAGTTCCTTTGAGCTTTTTCGATGGTTCCGCCATTTGAAGAGTTTTTTCGAGATTTCAATCGGTTCAAATGAAAAAAATTGAAAAAAGATGAAGTTTGGGCTTTGTGGGGAGTGATTTAGACAAGAATTGAGTGAGATATGGCTGGAGGAAAAATTGGGGGTGAGGGTTTTCGAGAGAGTGAAAGGTTGCAGGTTTTAGAATTTGAAATTTGAATATGTAGGTGCAGGGATACGTCGTAATCGATTACACAATTATAGTAATCGATTACCAGAGAGCAATTTTGCCAGAAATAACTGCTTGTAATCGATTACACTATTATGGTAATCAATTACCAATGGTTATTTTAGCCAGAAGGACAAAAATAGAATGCTTTCTAGGAGAGAAGAAGTTTTTGAAAACTATATTTGAAAATACTTTATGAATAATTTTCAATCATGTAATTTACATATTATGTCATGCAAAAATATTTAAAACACATGAAGATAATTAATTTTATCAAAAACAATCAAAAACACAAGTATGAAGAATATTGATTTTATACTTAAATAAATGAATGAATATTTCATGCAAATATGATGAAATTAATCAAGCAAATATACTCATGATTTCAAACAATCAAAAGACAAACAAATAAAGAGTTGTTAGTCATCATAATCAAATTGTTTGAATGAAAATTTCAACTTTAAGAGAAATTTTAATAAGATAATGATTTTGATATTACCTTTTTCAGGATTGAATTGTCTAGATCTTCAAAGATGAGGATCATTCTTTTTCTCCTTGTTTTTCATCCTTGAGAGATGTTCTCGTCACTTTCATAATCTTTGGTTAGAAGATTAATCTCCTTTTCTGAACCATCGGATGAATCATTGTCATCCCATGCAATGTATGCTTTCTTAGTTCTTCTTTCGTCAAATCTTTTCTTTTCACTTTTCTCCGACCATTCTTCATTTGACGGACAGCTGGCCTTGATGTGACCAATTTGATTAAATTTGTAGCACCTAAGGACTTGAGAATCATCTTGTGATTTTCTTCCATTATTGAAATTCTGACGCTTGTCAATTCTTCTTTTCTTGATGAATTTCTGAAATTTCTTAACAAAGAAAGATAAATCTTCTTCATCATCTGAATCTTCTTCTTCGTTTTCTTCTTGTATTGAAGATGAGGCTTTAAGGGCTATGCTTCTCTTATTTTTGTCATTTTCTTCATTCTGATTGAGGCGTTGAAGTTCCATATCGTGTTCCTGCAATTTACCAAACAAAGTGGCAAGAGACATGGAAGATAGATCTTTGCTTTCAGAAATAGCAGTTACCTTGGGCTGCCATTCCCTACTTAAACATCTTAATACTTTATTAATTAAATCTTCATTAGGAATGATTTTTCCTAAAGATGCAAGATGGTTTATTATATGTGTAAATCTTTTTTGCAAACTATGGATATTTTCATTTGGGTTCATCCTAAATAATTCATATTCATGGGTAAGGGTTGTTGGATCGAGTGGCCTCAAAATAATTAAGAAGGGAGGGTTGAATTAATTATTCCTAAACCTTTACTAATTAAAAAATTACTTTTTTAAGGCTTTTACTAAATTGTTAAGAGAAAGAGGAGTAGAAGAGAAACTTAACAGAAAGTAAAAGCGGAAATTAAATGCACAGCGGAAAGTAAAAGAGTAGGGAAGAAGGAAACAAACACACAAGAGTTTTTATACTGGTTCGGTAACAACCCGTGCCTACATCCAGTCCCCAAGCGACCTGCGGTCCTTGAGATTTCTTTCAACCTTGTAAAAATCCTTTTACAAGCAAAGATTCACAAGGGATGTACCCTCCCTTATTCTCTTTGAACCTAGTGCATGTACCCTCCACTAGAACTGATCCACAAGAGATGTACCCTCTCATGTTCTCAGTCAAACCCAAGTAGATGTATCCTCTACTTGTACCACAAAGGATGTACCCTCCAATGTGTTAAGACAAAGATCTTAGGCTGTTAAACCTTTGATACTTTGTGAATGGGGATACAAAAGAATTCTCAGGCAATTAGACCTTTGAACACTTTTGTATTAGGGAAAGGGAAGAATCAAAAGAATTCTCAGACTGTGTCATTTTGAATTCTTTGACAAAGGAGAAGGGAGACACAAAAGAATTCAGGCGGTTAGTCCTTTGTTCTTTTGGAAAAGGGAGAAGAGAGACACAAAAAGAATCCAGGCGGTTAGTCCTTGGCGAATTCTTTTTGGCAAAGGGAGAAGAGAATGAAAAGGATGAATAGCACAAGTTTTCAAGGTTTGGAAAACCAGAAAACTTCAAAAAGCTTTTGGTACAAAGAAGAAGAAGAAGTTCAAAGAGAGTTAAGGCTTGTAAAGGATTGATTGAAATAAGTGTTCAAGATTATTGAAATGTAAAACAAAGCCTTGCTTTTATAGACTCTCCAAGTCTGGTCAAGAAGACCATTCAAAAGAGTTATAACTTTTAGAAAAACTTAAAACCCATTTGAAAAATTCAAAACCTTTTTGAAGAGTTACATCTTTTGATTTTTTTTTCAGAAACAGTCACTGGTAGTCGATTACCAAATAAGTGTAATTGATTACACAAAGCTTTTGAGTGAAAGGATGTGACTCTTCACATTTAAATTTGAATTTCAACGTTCAAGGGCACTGGTAATCGATTACCAAAACATTGTAATCGATTACAGTCTTTTGAAAATAATTGGAACGTTGTAAATTCAGTTTGAAAACTTTTTCAAACTCATTTTGCTACTGGTAATCGATTACAACAATATGGTAATCGATTACCAGAGAGTAAAAACTCTTTGGTAAAGGTTTTGTCAAAAACTCATGTGCTATTCAAAGTTTTGAAAAATCTTTTTAATACTTATCTTGATTGAGTCTTTTCTGCATTCTTGAATCTTGAGTCTTGAATCTTGATTCTAGGCTTTCTACTTGAGTCTTGAATTCTCCTTGATTCTTGAACTCTTGACTTGTTCTTGATTCACTTGAGATGTTCTTTGATTCACTTGAGTTGTTCTTTGATCTTTGAGCTTTTTGTTCATCACCTTTGTCATCATCTTTTGTTGTCATCATTGTTGTTATCATCAAAACACCTTTGAATCACATTCACCATGAAGCCTTGCTTCTACAAATTCATGTTCGGATTTTAACAAGGCACACCAAAGTGCAAGTCAATTCCTAAATTCATCTATAAGATTATCAATCAGATAAAAGCATTAAGTAGGGAAACAAATAAAGAACTAAAGATGAAGTATTAAATTGATAGAATTAAAGCGAAACAAAGTTCATCATTTCCTCTCCTAGGTGGAAGGAATTGCACTCATGAAAATAATACAATGAAACCCAAAGTGTCTAATGGAATAATCTTGTAGGTGGAAGTCTAAAATATAATTCTAAGAACTGCTTTGGACATCAACTACCTTTACAATGAATGTCTAGCCTCTTATTTATAGAATTTTAGTTGGTTTAATTAAGGAGATAATCACAAGAAATTACAAACAAATAATATCTCTAATTAATTCAAGTAATTGTCTTCTTATTTAGCTGATTTATCCTTGAAAAATATCTTACTCTTGATTTTCCTATATTTTATCTTCAATTCTAGCAATTTTTCCTTCCAAAAATTTCTGCTGATTTTGGGCCTCTTGAGCTCTGGCTAGGATGACCTGTTTTGCCGAAAAAATATCAAAAATTTATTAAAAATAACTAAAACAAAAAATTCTACCTAAAACAAAGTAAAAATTGAATTTAAAGCTAATTTGATTCAAAACAAGGCCCAAAGTTAACTAAAATGTCAAATAAATGTCAAAAAATGCATATGAAAATTGGATAAATTTGACTTTTATCAATGACACTATCATTACTGGCAATCATTTTGAGGTTACTCTTTGCCTCAAATCTTATCTCCCTAGTCAGTTCCAGACTAAAAACATGGGTCTGCTCAAATACTTCTTAGGGATTAAAGTTGTTCAATCCTCATCTGGCATTGCCATTTCCCAATAGAAGTATGCTTTGGATATCTTAACCGAGATCGGTATGTTTGATGGTCGTCCTAGTCATACTCTTATGGATCCTAACGTGAAGCTTCTCCCAAGTCAAGGGGAGCCATTGGAAGACTTGGAAAGATATTGTTGTTTGGTGGCCAAACTTAATTACCTCACTGTCACTAGACTAGACATCATTTTTGCAGTCGTTGTGCTTAGTCAGTTTCTGAAAGACCTGGCTGATAGTCATTTTATTGCTACAATGTGCATACTTCAAGATCAAGAATGCATTGGGTCATGGATTTCTATATGAAGAGAAAGGAAAGGTCAAAGTTGTTTGCTACTCTGATGTTGATTGGGCAAGATCACCATCAGACAGGAGCTCCACTTCTAGATATTGTGTCCTTATTAGAGGGAACTTGATCTCATGGAGAAGAAAGAAGCAAAAAACCATTGCTAGATCCAGTGCCAAAGTTGAGTATCATGCCATGGAAGTAGCTACATGCGAGATCACATGGCTTAGGAAACTTCTCTAACTAATAAAATTTGGAGACGTTCAACATACCAAAATATTATGTGACAATGAAGTTGCTCTCCACATTACTTCAAACCATGTCTTTCATTAGATGACTAAACACATAAAGATTGATTGCCACTTTGTGCAAGAGAAGGTACCTTTAAGAGATATCATCATTAAGTTTATCAACTTCGAAGATCAACTAGTAGACATGCTCACAGAATCCCTTAAGGGTTTTCGTGTTGACGATATTTGTAACAAGCTTGGATCATATGACATATATGTTCCAACATGAAGGGGAGTGTGAAATATGCTTTTAATATGATTGATATGCTTTAATTGTATATTTGAAATTAGGGATTTCCTCTTTATTATTCATTATTTGGTTTCCCTGTATATGTATCCATTCTAATTATACATAAAGGCATTGTGTGTGGTGAATAACACACAATACGGTAAATTTCTCTCTTACGCAAATCAATATATTTGTTTAAAGTTAGATACTTACATACTATACAATCATCTTACTTTCAAAAGAAACTTAGACTTAACTTGCCATATATAGGGGTGTTCATGGGTTCATGTAACCCGTGTACCCAACTTGACCCAATCAATTTGGGATGGGTATTTTAAGGGTTTGCAATATATTAAAATAAAAATTATATAAAATATAAAACAGAGTAGTGAGTTTTTTTTTATAAAACATGTAGAAATTCCAATTAGTTTGTGAGATGAACAATTTACTTGATGTCACGTTAATATCTAAATTATTAAGGTGAAATTAATTTTTTTTATAGGCTAAATTGAAATTTTTGTCCCCTTAATTTTTCAAATTCATGATTTTGGTCCCCATAATTTTCAGTTGTAACATTTGATCCTCCTAGTTTTATAAATTGGCAATTTGGTCCCTTTTCTAGATTATTAACTAATAATTGTAATTAATAGAGTCATAAAATTAATTATAAATAAAATAAAAACTATAAACCATTTAAAAAAACTTAATAAAAGATTATTAACCCTAACGTAGTGTTGTTGCTGGTGGAGTCGTGTGTGGTAGTGGAGGTGAAATAGGTGTTTGCAGAGCAGGGGAGGAGCACAATGTTATAGAGGATTAGAGTTAGTAATTTTTTGTTAAAGTTTTTAATAATTAATTTATAATTAACTTAATAACTCTATTAATAAAAAAATATTTGTTAATAATCTATCAGGAGCACTAAAATTGTCAATTTATAAAACTAAAAGGAACAAATGTTACAATTTGTAAAGGCAAATATCATAAGAAGGGAGATTGAATTGTGATTTTAAAAATTTTCTAAACCTTTGTCGTATACACAAAGCCTATCATCTGAAAAACAACTTTAAAAGACAAATAACATATTTTCTCAAACAAAACCAGTCATATGATTGAGACAGACTTTGCAAAAACATATTTTGAAGGCAAAATCAAATTCACACCCAAGGTCACATAAAATACAGAAGAAGATAAATATCAAACACAAGAGATTTTATACTAATTTGGCTCTACTAGTGAGACTACGCCTAGTTCTTAGCAAACTACCAAGTTTCACTAACTTCAATAGAGTTACAAGTATTCGTCATTATCACTTTTGGCTTTTACATAAACAAGTTTTACACTAAGCTTTTAGAAAATCCAGTATTTTTGTCTTACCAAGTCACGTTGGCTTTAACACAAATCAAAAGATTTTTTGTTGATTAGGACACTCACTAATTCTTAATTGTCTTACAAGCAAATTTACTAGCTAAGTACTTAGTCTTTTCTCTCAAGATACTCAATGTCTTTTGAGAGCGTTTCGACCTTTACTTTATAATAATATACAAAAAGCTTTTTATAGAAAGAATTTGAATGATAGAGTGTAGGTTCGTATCTAAGTTCTTCAAAGTTTTTGGTATTCTTAGACCTTCTTCGACAAGTATTTATTGTCTCTAAACGGATAGAATTCTTCACTTGAGTTTGTGTCTGAAAATTATGATCATTGAAGCATTTAATGCTTGCACATCCTTCTTCATGTTGAAAAATCACTCTTTTTAGCTTCCTTTGGAGACACTCCAACAGGAAACCACTTGTTTTTCGTCATATCAGGTCCGCCACAGAATGGCGTGTCTTTGGATACTCTTTGAACTTCAAAGTGCTAAAAGTTCTTTTATGTTTCTTAGGATTCGATAGATCCTTGTAGAATTTCGTGTAAGACTATTTCTACAAAATGGATCTCAAACACAGAGTATTGCATGGTTTGATATTGCATAAGAGTCAATTTTTATCATTTGTGTTTATTTGTATTTAATCAAAATAATTAAAAGTCTTGATTCGTCTTAAGACACAAATGTCTTTTAACTTGACAAAATTAAAAACCAGAAAGACCAAAATCATGGATTTGAGAAACTAAGGACATCAAAATTACAATTTAGCTTTTTTTATATAATAATTTTAATTTAAATGTCCTTTTGTGGCTGTCTCTTTTCTTATTTAAATAATTTGTTAAATATTTTATTTTACAAACATGAAAAGTATAAAAAATATAACAAACGGAAATAATATCTTTTATGAAAGTATGAAGGAAAAAATATAGCAAATTACATTACATACAATACAAAATATAAATAAAAATTCTTAAATATTTTTGTTTATCCCATGCAACTCTAGGTCCAAATCTAGTAATATAAATCTACTAAAATATTACAAAGTGTAAAGTATAACACATGATATTTTATTGTTGATGGTCAATGCCTTTTAAATTTCAATAAATATTACAATATGATATAAGAAAGGATACATTAATATGGAACAATCTTTTAGGATCATTATTCATAATATGTTACTAAACAATCCAAGATAGAGAGTTACTATTCTCACTCCTTGAATTGATATCCCCATTAAAAAAAACTTAAAAAGTCTAATTTATCCTCAACTGACTTCCCTACCCTTTTGCATTCACATTCATATGTGATTTCGTCAGAGGAGGGAGAGGCACCGTGTAGTCATGTACATATCCCTCACATCAGATGACGACCTTAGCCTTAACCTAATGGCCAACAACCAGATTGTGTACCTAATGTAGACTACTTTGCGAGGTAATGCAAACGATTTTGTCATTATTTTTTCAATCTTTTATTAAAATAATTGCTAATTATATTTCTCATTGATGTAGGATTGATTCTAGATGTTTGTGGCGACTATGGAGAGATTGTTGCACCTGAGAGTGGTACCAGAAGGCACAAATAGCCATTAGCTCATATAATAGGCATTGACGATTGCACGAGAAGGCTTAGTCGACGGGTGCAACTTTCAGGGACGCAGACAAATGAGGAGGGATAATGGTCATAGAGGTGGTTGATTTATTTGAACATTTTGTATTTATTATTATTATGTATGTAACTCTTTATGTTATGATTTTTTTTCTTGTATGAACTTATATTTTACAGTTTATGTTGTCACCAAATTACATTTTTTTTCTTTATCAACCACTTAAACACCACATGCCTAGTAATGTAACAAAGATCGACTCTCCTTTAATTTCATAAAACAAACAACAAGTAACATAATAGCACTTGTATAGACAGTTCATAAAAAAAATTTCGGGTTGCACCATAGATCTTTCGAAATTCGCTTTTACTATATAACTGTTGTTACAACATGGCATTTTTTTTCTAATTTCCAAAAATTTGAACGAATATTATTTTTCAATGGTTTTTGGGTACTATCTTCTTGTGACTATTAACATAATTCGTTTTAATTTAATAGGTTTTTAGAATATAATTATTATAACATTTTCCTAAAAATTTAGAATTAAAGTAGATACTATTTTTTAATATAAATTCATGAAAGTTCTTTATTGCCTGTGAAACTAATAATCAATATTTATAATCATAAATAAATATTGATTAAAGAACACTTATTATTTTTGTAATTAATATTCTGGATTAAAGAAATTTTTATTATTTGATGTTAAGTAACAATGTTAAGTTATAACGTTATAGAAATCTTCACACCATATTATTACCTTGTCACGTAGGAATTTGATAAGGCAATCATTTATAATTTTTTTAGATAAAATGTATTTTAAATTTTTATTTGTTTAAAATAATTTGACATTAGATTAGGTAATAGGAGATTTAAAAATATTGTTTGCCAAAAACAAAATACACATGATTATTTTATTAGATTTATTGAAAATATGATAAGTCAATGGACAATATCATTATTATTTCATTAGAATATGAAAAAAAAGACCAAAAATAAACTTTAAAGGACTAAAATAAAAAATAATTAATGTTATATGAAATAAAAAGTTGTTTAATATATATATGCATGTGCAATTACAAATTAAATTAAATATCTTTCAACAAAATTCTGTAATGATCATTTAATATACATTTATTTTGAAATTATTCCAAACTATATTATAATTTTAATTTTAAATCTATTTTATACAAGGCATAAATCAAGTTTAAAAAAAAAACATTTTAAAAAGAAAGAGGGGAACATGAGCTAGAAAAGTTAATGTTGAACTCCTAACGCATAGAAAGCTAGTTAGCACATTTATGGTTGGAAATCAGGGCAAATCCGAGTTTGACCATGCGTGAGATTGACAAGAAGTCACTTCGGGAAAGATGGTGAAGGAATTGATCTCACTTTAGTCAATTGGTGTGACAAAGCAGGAAATCTTGGGAACACAGGCGGATACGATATCATTCATGATCAGATTATATAGATTAGGTATGTAGTAGGGTTTGCTTGATGCTATGGTAATGGTAGAAATGCTATGTACCTGTACCTATGTCTACGTTTACACCCTATGGCTAGCTATTTCTATTTAACATTTTCTTTTTCTTTTTCTTTCTATATTTGCTTATGATATGCATTGTTATTTGGAGCCATCTTCATTCATTCTCCTGGCTGAGCGAAATGGTCGATGAGACCAATTATTCAGAAATCTTGGTATAAAGCTCGTGTAAGACTCGAGTTTTGATAAAAATAGGATTATTAAATTTCAAAAAAACTTATGATTAAAGTAATTTTACAATAATAACATATGAATACTAATTTTTTGTTCTAAATAAACTCTATTAACATTTATTATTTTTTTATCTTTTATAATAATATTATTTATCATATATAAGATTAGTTTGATGTTAAATGAAAAAGAAAATAAAGAAAGGTCATTTGAATTTCCCGCTAACAAATTAACATATTATTAACTAACAATTACCTATACAAAAAGTATTACTTATCAAGTTATTATAATTATGAGAAAAATGATTATTGTAATTTTTTTTTACCGGTAATCTAATTATAACTCACCTGTGTTCACTTTTAACATAATTATCTTAAAATAATTTAAACAATTATTTATAATTGAATAATAATATAAAATTATTTTACATTATTAATATATAAACATTAAAATCTAATTATATTTCTCTCTCTTTTATCACTTTCTCTCTAGGTATTATATATTGTGTTAAGGTGTCCACAATTTTATTTTCGCCATTTTAATTATGATATTTGTATCAAATAATTTATTATTTACTTTCAACTATATAAAATATCTACATATTATTTACTAATTATTTATTTAAATAATTAATTGTATATCTCTTATTTATTTCATAGATTTACTTTTTAAAATATATTTTTTTCACACAAAAAAACATTCTCTTATTATTCATATGATGATCATTATCTTCACCATCACCCCGTTCAATGTGATCAGTATTGTTGTTATCATTATGTAATCAAAATAGAGTGACGGAACTTGTTCGTATTTTTTTTTTTTTTTGAAGAAGCCAAAGTAATACATAATATTTATATAATCAAAATTTAAAATTAAATATAATCATATTAATTTATACTCATATATATACTATCATTGTTATTGTTAATACAAAAGTGAATACACAGTCGATTACAATTATATATATATATATATATATATATATATATATATATATATGTATATGTATATATATACATATACATATATATATATATATATATATATATATAAAAGAAAAAAACAATCACATCCACATTCCAACATAGTAATTTACACATTTACAACTGAAATATAAGTTCAATAAACACATGTTTGGTGATTCACAAAATGTATAGCAAATTCAAAATGTACAGTAAAAAAATCAATATAAGTATATAAATTAACAAAACCTCTGACTCACAAAATTTAACATATTTGTCCTATAAATCAATGCCAATGGAATATAATGCTACTTAACCCAAAATTTCTAACAAAAGTCAGAACCTTATTCGAAATGTAATGTTACTTTTGCACCTTTGTTCATTTTCTTAAGAAAAAAAAAAACCTGGGGTATAACTTGCAAGTAAGCCCACTATCTGCACTTGCATGACTCACGTATTATTGCTCCCCACTTTTTAACACGTTATAAGTTTTTAAAGTCCCAGTAAAGAAAAGTTTTTAAAGTCCCGCAGAGAAATACAGAATGATCAAATATAATACAACATTAGTATTGAAAAACTTTGGGGGGCTATGGACCCCTAAAGATTCGCCACTAATCATCAAGATAGGTGGCAACCTTAACAATAATAATGTTAAAGATAATTATGATATGGATAATAAAAGTTACGAAAGATTTGTGGAAAGAGGAATATTATAAAAAGTAATTAATTAAATAAATAAGAAACATAATTATCTATTTGAAAGAAAATTCATATATTAGTATATTGATATTTTTTTAGTTAAAAGTAAGAAATTAATTACTTTATTGTGTTCAACATTGCACGCATTAAAAAATACTGTACAATAAATCTTATATAACTATGAGATAATTTAATTTTAATGGAAAAAATATACTCATTTCATAATATTATTTAACAAAAACATTAAAAAATATAATTATATATTATTATTATTATTATTATTAAAAATATATTTAACAGTAAATTTAAATATGTTTTTAATCCCTAAAATTTGACATACTTTTGGTTTTGATTTCTCAATTAAAAATTTATTTTTTTTAGTCTTAAATTTTTAAATATTATTTTTAGTCTCTCAACATAATTTTGGAGGACTAAAAATCTATTTTTCTCAACTTTACTTTGAGATACTAAAAAATAATATTCTACGAATTTAAGGGATTACAAAAATAATTTTTTTAATTGTGGGACTAAAATTAAATGTATTTTAAATTTGAGGGAGTAAAAACATATTTAACTATTAAAATAAGAATTATAAAATTAAACATATTAAGTTTTATTGAAAATAAATTAAATTTAGTTATAATATTAAGAATATGAATTCAGAATTATTTCCTTAAAAAATGTAGCATAGTTATGATTCGTGACTTGTATTCTACTTTGTTTGGTTGGAAGAAAATATGAGAGAAGAGTGAAAATAATATTGTTTGTTTAGTTTAATAAAAATAAAATAAAAAAATAATACTTATTGGCACTTTTTCATTTTATTATCACTCTCCTTCAACATAACTAACATTAGCGACGCCGAAAGCGTAAGCCTCGTTGAATACGCAGGCGTTGCCAAGACTGAGAATGGAACCGTGGTGCTCAACTCACTCATCAACGGTGGAGATGGACGAGTCTATTTCTATTAATCTATTTATCTCTTTCTTTATTATTCTTTTATTTCTTTTTGACTAAATACTTTTCATTTTAATTTTATTTCGCTCATTTTTCATACATATTTTATTTTCATATTAGAGATATAGATTGATGTAGCTCTATGTAGAGCTTGAAAATCTTGGATCTTCTTTATTAATGGGATCGTTTGCTTCTAAAAGATCAATTACAGTAGAACGAAAAAGGAGGAAAATTGATTGGAGACGTCACTTCAACAAGAAAATGAGTCAAGAACAACCTCACCACCATAAGGAATCATGAATAAGGGCTTAAAAGTAGGAAAAGATGAGTGAAGGGAGAGGGAGGGAGAGAGGGGGGGAACGAAATTTAATTTATGCCTCAAAATCTAAACTTTGAAGTCTAATTTTTCAAATGATTAAAGTTAAAAAAATACACACACAAGGACTATGTATAACCTAAGTGTCACACAAAATTAGATGAAAATTTAAATTTCTATTCAAATTTTACTTGAATTTGAATTTGAATTTGAATTTGTGGAGCCAAAATTTCACTAATTATGATTAGTGAATTTCAGCTATGGTTCAGCGTACTAATCCAAGATCAAATCTAATATTTTCCACTAAGTGTACTTAGGTGTCATGAGGCATGTAAAACATGAAGGACATGCACAAAATATGAATATATGATGGTGATGGGGTGTAGCAAGCAAATGTTCACATTTCCCTTAGGCTAGTTCGAAATTTAATTGGATCGGACTTCTCCTAATTCAATTAAATTTTTCTCCTAACACACACATCAAATAAGACACTTAATGCATGTGAAATTACAAAACTAGTCTAGATGCCATAAAATACAAGGGCTGAAAAGTCTTACATTTCTAGGGTACCCTCCCTACACTATGGAACCCTAAATACAAGGCCCAAAAATAATGAAACCCTAATCTAATATGTAAAAAGATAAGTGAGTTCATACTTAACCCATGAGCCTAAAATCTACCCTAAGGCTCATGAGAACCCTAGGACCTTCTCATGCATCTCTGGCTCAATCTTCTTTGAGTCTTATATTCAATGCCCTTGTGGGGTAGGATTGCATCATCGACTAGCATTAGTTAATTACAAGTTAGTTACTCTTGTAACCAATTATGTTATATAAGACACAATGTATTCATGTAATGAGTGTGTTTTGCTTATTTGAGCATTATCCAAAATAATATCAACCAGTTTTTTCCTTTCACCATTTTTCTCTCTTCCACTTTTTCATTTTCTCCTTTTTTTTTCTCTTCCATTTACATTCATTCATTCATGGCAAGCATGAGATTTATCATGGTATCAAAGCTTTCATCTCCATTTTTCTGCTGCTTTGTTCATCTTTTTCGTTCAAAGATTTCTCATGGTTCTCCATTTTCTTTCATCTCCATTTTTCCCCTACTTCATTCATTTTTTTTCATTTAGAGATTTATCATGGTTCTCCATTTTCTTTCATCTCCATTTTTCTGCTGCTTTGTTCCTTTTTTTTATTATCTGCTTTCCCAAGAAAATCAAAACACAAATTTGTTTCGAAGAAGGAATTCTTCCAGTTTCTAAAATTGATAGTCGCTACTGCCTCCACATGTAATCGTCAATTGAAGGCACGTGAGGTGGTCTAGAGAACTCAAAATCTCCTTCAACTTAGTCTTCTCTTTAGGTGTTGTTAAGAAAGCCGTTGAACTAGGTGGATGGCATTGGTTGGTTCTTACAAATGGTATTGAAGTGAAACTACAAAGGAATGATCTTAGCGTGATTGAAGCACAGAACCTCTTTGATGGTTGTTGCAACTTATGGTAGCATTGATGTTATGAAGATTATATTGTTGTGCCCCGAGACAGATGTGAATTTCGCTGTGAGGCACACAAAAGCACTACCCATTTTTTTTCCTACAAGGTCTTTGATTAAATGCTTCTGAAGATTTTAAAGCTATTGACTATTTTTTGAAGTCCTGCACTATTTCAAAAAAGTGCACACCAATTGTTTGGTGATTAATCTTTTCATTATTTTGTTGATATTTGGCCTATTTTGACTTATTATTTTCATCCTTTTTAGGCATGTTTTGATGATTTTAGCTTCTGCCATGTGTGGTGGTTAAACATTGTTCATTTGTTTGCTTTTGTCCATGGTGGTCAAGTATTGTTTTAGCTTCTGTCATGGGTGGTTAAGCCTTGGTTGCTGTTGGTTTACAAAGTGCTTGTGAAAAGTTCTCATTGAAATAGATTTTGTGTTCTTCCATTTGTTGATGCTTTATGTTGATGTTAGCTTATGTCCATGGTGATTAAGCATTGCTTGAGCTTTTTCCATGGATAGTTAAGCATTGGATTATTGTTTTGCTTCTGTCTTAAGTGGTTAAACATTGTTTTGGCTTCTGCTCTTGATGGTCAAGCCCTGTTGCTTCTGTCAAGTGGTTAAACTTTGAGGTATAGTTTCTACTTGGTGGTTAAACTTTGATAGTTTCATGGATTGATGATTTGAGCTTCTGCCAAATGACCTTGTTGTTGATTTTGCTTGATGATTAAGCTTTGATGCTTGCTTTGGACTCTTTGAAGAAGATTGAGATTGGTTGAAGATTTCTAGAAGCTATGCACCATGACTGCACCTACATTTTGTTTGTTTCTAAATTTCTGTTTTGACCGATATATTTTCGGTATGTTTAGCTATATTCCAATTTTTTAAACTTTATTTTCATTTCCTTTGATGTAAATGTATTATCTTTTCTAAGTTAGAAGTGTTTTCAACACCTTCTAGCTTGCGGGAGGTATTAGAGATATAGATTATTAGCATTAGTTAGTTACAAGTTAGTTATTAATTTAGTTAGTTACAAGTTACTTACTCTTGTAACCAATTATGTTATATAAGACATAATATATTCATGTAACGGTTTGCTCATTTGAATATTATCGAAAATAATATCAACCAGTTTTCCTTTCTCTATTTTTCTCTCTTCCACTTTTTCATTTTCTTCATTTTTTTCTTTGCATTCATTGATTCATGCTAGACATGAGATTTACCATTTCATTCACTTTATTGCTCTCCTCTTTATCCAACAAACCCTGAAGGTTAACCTTCCAAGTATATTTGTAAGTGTACTCTTCAAAAGACACAAATGCATGTATACTCCCTCAAACTCAATTATAAGAAAAAAATATTGAATTAAATATAAGTAAAATTTAATTATTTTCTTGTTATTTAATGATATCGTTCTAATAGTATTCATCAATTAATTGAGCAATGTTGGGTGAGTGCTTCTTATTTTTTATTTTATGGTGACTTTTAGGAGCTGGTATCTAAAAGATAGTAATAATGAGTTTTTTTCTTTACCGGATAGTGACAATTTATTTTTTCAAAAGTTCCAAAGAGATGTAGATTTTAAAAATTTATCCAAACAGCAGTAAATCGTGTTTAAGAAACACGACTTTCAGACCAAAGTCATATCTATTATTATGAGAATGCCTCTTTTCTTAACAAGTATATAGTGAATTTTTTGGATTTTAATAACCATGTGATCATAATTCGAATATTAGTCTTGAATATAAAATAAATTGTGTTAAAGGGGAATATTTATTTTATATATATTTATAATTTTTTATGAATATTAATAACCGATTCTTAGAAAAATTATTTTGCATCAATATTATGATAAAAAAAAGATGGACTTCAATAAATTAGTTTTTCTTGTCTTTCATATAAAAAACAATTATCAGATTCCGATTTGCCACTTCCAAGTGCTATTATGTCTCACGACTTTTAATATAAAATATATTTGAAAAATGAAAATACAAAAGAACTATAAAAAAATTCAGAAACAATTATCAGTTGTATAAAAAAGCATTAAAAGTCGTAGTAAAAAAATAAAAAAAATAAGAAGTTGTGGTTAAATTCAAGACTTGTATATAAAATATGTTTTTTTAAACAGGTGAAGTCATGAGACAATCACTAAAACAAATTAAAAAAATATAAGTCTTATATATTTTACAAAATTTAATTAGTTTAATTATTCATTTCAATAGTATAGTTATTAAAAAAATATTTTGATCTTATTTAAAAACATCTCATTACATATTATTTTGAATCCTTTTTAGTCTTTTTTTGTTTACCCATATCATTCTAGTCTCATTTAGTCCTTATAAGGAGGACTAAAAAGATTAAAAATAATATATGTAAAAATTAAAAGAAAAAATTATTCAACTATAAACAGCAAATGAATAATCAAACGAATTTAATTTATTTTCAATTGAAATAAAAGTAATATACTAGAGTCGTATATCAATTAACCAAAAACTAAAATTCGTGACTGTATTCACGACTTTTATAAAAAAAAAAATATTATAGAAAAGGAAATGTAAAAGTCATAAAAAGAGATACGAGTTTAGTAAGGAAGTCGTGATTCAAAAATACGACATATTCGTTGGTAATTTTCCAAAATGTACTACTTCTTATTGGAAATTTTGAAGAAAAAAGAATTGCTTTTGTCCGGTCAAAAAGCCAGTAATAGTGTTAACTTTAGTCTGACAAAATAATTATATTAAATCAATTTAAAAAGATAAAGGAATAAAATAAATTTTTCAAAAGATAAAAGATGAAATTAAAAAAAATAAAGAAGAAAAAATATTTATTGAGGCTTTTTTTACATATATTTTAAGCTTAATAATCAATTTGATTTTCAAATTAATTTAATTGATTAAATTTAATTTTTTAAAAGATTTAATTTGGTCAGATTTATTTTATTTCTTATAAATAAATCAATTTAATCTCTAAATTTTTATGAGTTTACGACAATGCGGACATATTATCTTGCTTGCATCATTTAATTAACTAAAGTCTAAACTCAAATGTAATAGATTAGAAGACCGTTAATTAATTATGATAAAGAATTTGTAATAAATGATCGTAACAAGTTTGGTATCCTGATATTCTTAAAGGCAATCATTTCTTCTAAAGTGAGCTGGTGGATAGGGCTAAGCCTGCTCAGAGTGGGAAAAGGAAGTGCTGAAATGTTGCACTGTACTACTGAGACAAGCGCAGAGGAGATGGCCGTGGCTGGCTATACCCTATGCCAATGCTGCGGCTTCAGTTCTGCCACAGACAGATGCTGATGCGGTGATGCCAAGTGTGGTACGATCATCATTCATCACAATCGCTTCCCATACTTGTCCTCACCCTAAACCTCTCTTTGTCTGAACCTCCCAATCTTTCCACACTACCCAAATGTCTCTCCTTCGTAAATCGTAATTAAACAAGTTATTCACAGTAAAGTGTAAAGGTACGAAAGTGAATTAAAATAAAAAAAATGTGAAATAAAATAAAATTTAGAGGTAAGGGATGGATATTAATTTTTAAATTTTTTTATCCTAATGTATTCAAGTATAATTAAATTAAATATTATTTTAATTTTTGTCTGGTTGTTAAAAATAAGAGAAAAAGAAAGAAAGAAATTTTTAATTAGACTTTTTAACTTATATTTATTTGTTAAGTTGGTCTTTGTTGTTTTCTCTGTTAAGAAAAATTAAAAATCTAATTAAAAAAATAAATATAAATTTAATGATCCATCTTATAAGTTGATGATGAATGGTTAGCTATTAATTAATTTTATAATTCTACATTTATTCATTTACAATTATGTAGTTACTTAACTTAATTAAATAATATGTGTAAATTATTATAAACGTCTACTACTTAAATTTCATTCCTATGAATAAATAAAGTTATGAGTATCTTGGTACTTTCCATGAATAAAAAAAAAGTTACAACTATGTTTGCCTTGACGAGGCCTCCTATTTCAAAAAATAAAAATAAAAAAGGCCCATTGCATTTCAAATTAAACTTTACACTAACAATTAAAATTAATTTAAACTAAATAGAATTTTTGTTATAATAAATAAATTAATTAATAAAAATTATATTCTTCATGGATTGTTTGCATATCTTTTGTAATTTCTATGTGTATTTAATTATTTTTTTATAGATTATATTTGACGCACAATAATTACTGATTTTGTATTTAAGACAATGATTCATTGATTTTGTAATAATTAATTTATTTCTTCTCTAAAAAAATTATATTATTTCTTGAAAGCATTTTTTGGAGATATCTTGATACCTAGAAACTAAATTTTCATAATTGTGTATTTCCTTTTTAAATATCATTGCTGCTTTTCAATACGATTTTTCACCTTCCTTAATGAACGTCACAAAATAACATATAAAAATAAAAACATGCTTAAAAACACAAAACAAACTTATACTTGAGTCGCTAGATGCCTAAAATAGTAGAGGTAATATAATTCTTACCATTTAGGTAAAAGGAAAATGCAGAACATAAAGATTAATACAAAGCAATAGTATTATCATCATTTTAAATAACGAGATTAAAATCCTAATAATTGTTCTTTGCTTGGATTGGTTTTTGGTGTTTATAATCTTATTAATATTATTCATTTTATTCTTTCAAAATTATATTTATGTATATATGGTCAAGAGTAAGAATAATTTCATACCCAGTAAAAAAAAGAGAATAATTTCATACAAGAATTGAATATTATATATGAAGTAAAATTAATGCTAAAATTATGTTGATAATTTTTTAAAAAATATAATAACAACAATAACAATAATAATAATAATAATTTAACTAAGTTAAACCACTCATTTTCCTATTTGATAATATAATTTAAAATTAAATAAACATTACACATTAAGATATAATATAAATTTATACAATGATTTAAATTTAAAAAATATGAGCGTCATATCATAAATATTTTATATAATAAATTTATTTTAGCTTTATTATATATTGATAATCTTAATATATCTCGTTAATTGCTCATGTTACTATACTGGTAAATTTAATATATAAATTACAATGGATAATTTCTTCACTAAAAATATACATTCAATATGCAGTTCTATTCTTTTTAATGTATACCAACTGTAGCACATGTCTATTTGCTATACGGTCATATTCCTGCATTGTATTGTCGTAGGATATATATTTTCTAATGTGATTTAATGAATTGAAAGTTTATATGAAGGATATTCATACTATATTTAGTATATATAATTTATATATAAATGATGTTTATAATGTTTATTGATTATATCAAAATATATTTGCTATTTTTTTAACTTCAAAATTTTAAAAATTAAAATATGTGAACTTTTATATATTCTATTTGTATTGTGATACTAAATACGTATGCGTTTTTTTTTATTTGATTAATTTGTGTTGATACGTGATAGAGAATTAAATTAATTTCCTTTGTTTATTTTTAACTGGTGTTTGAAAACTTAATTTTTTTAATCTTACTAATTTTGAAGTAACCCCCACTATTTATGTTTTATTTATCATCCTATCTATCTAATTCATTGAAGAATTTCTTTTATATAAGAATTATAGATAAATATAATACTAACTTTCTCTAATTCAAGCATCCAAGCAAGAACCAATAAGTTGAAAACCATGGTATATTTTCACACATAAGAAAATAAACTTATTTCTCTTAAACATGTGTACACCCAAGGAAGTTCAAGAGCAACTATTCTTGATCTCGATTTTTGCTTGTAATAATGTCCTACTTGGGTCTCATATAGTATTGAGATGATCAATCTCAATATTTCATGACAGTGTAACTAGAATTTATGGTATAACGAACAACCAACACAATTCTACAATGTCAAGTAGCTTCACACAATTCACATGGGAACACACACAAAAGATACATAAGGCACAACTCAGTTTGAATCAAACTACTATGATACTACTATTGTGACAACCCTATAAAGGCAAATATCACAACAAGGAGAGCTGATTTGTGATTTAAAAATTTTCACAAGCCTTTTTGACAAAAAAAAGCTACTGACTAATAATGTTCAAAATATGAAGACAATTTTTTCACAAACAAGTTGGGTCAAATGATACTTAACAAATTTTGCAAACACTTGGTCGGTTAACAATAGATAATAGAAATAAATCAGACACAAATTTTTTATACATGTTCGTCTCTATCACTAAGACTATGTCCATTTTTGGTAACCCACCAAGTTTCCACTAACTTTTATAAAGTTACAAGTGTTGTTCATTACCACTTCTGTCTCTTACAACAAAGTTTATCCCCAAGCTT
Organism: Glycine max; assembly: GCF_000004515.6. NCBI lineage: Eukaryota > Viridiplantae > Streptophyta > Magnoliopsida > Fabales > Fabaceae > Glycine > Glycine max. The sequence goes on from NC_016088.4 coordinate 20,483,232, forward strand.
TGACGAACCAAGTATTCTTTGTTCTACCAAGCTTTCATAAAATATTTTCACATCCAGATGATATGCTTTGAGTACATGAATAAAATAACATGAAGAGAAAACTTGATACTCCCCTTCTGATAAATGTCTTCTTGGTCTGCTTCCCCTCAGATGATGTTTTCTTCTTGATTCTTGATAAGCATATGCATCTTGATAATAATCATCCTTCCTTTGGTTGGTAGTCATCAAAGATCAAAGAGGATCTCCATAGATGAATGTGTATCAATATCAAAATTAGAGCTTGGTGGAGAAGAAGTCTTCTTCTTAAGAGAGGTGTATCCTGATGCAATCCTACCTAGCAAGGGCATTGGATAGAAGACTCCAAGTAGATTGGACCAGAGATGCAACAAAAGACCTTAGGGTTCTCATGAGCCTTAGGGTAGATTTCGAGCCCATGGACTAAGTATGAACCCGCTTATATTTGTACATATTAGATTAAGGTTTCATTATTTTTGGACCTTGTATTTAAGGCTCCACAATATAGGTAAGGTACCTTAGAAATGTAGGATTTTTTAGCCCTTGTATTTTAGGGCACCTAGACTAGTTTTTGTATTAGGGGTAGTTTTGTAATTTCACATGCATTAAGTGAATATTTGATGTGTGTGGTTGGAAATAAATTTAATTGAATTGGGAGAAGCCCAATCCAATTAAATTTTAGAGAGGAGGTGAGCATTTTCTTACTACACCCCATTGCCACATCATATAGTCACACTTTGTGCATGTCCTTCATGCTTTACATGCCTCATGACACCTAAGCACACTTAGTGGAGAATCTTGGACTTAATCTTGGATTAGTGGGCTGAACCATAGCTAAAATTCACTAATCATAATTAGTGAAATTTTGGCTCCACAAATTCAATTTCAAATTCAAGTGAAATTTGAATAGAAATTCAAATATTTCTCCAATTTTGTGTGACACTTAGACTATAAATAGAGGCCATGTGTGTGCATTTTTTTAACTTTGATCATTTGAGAATTAAACTTCAAAGTTCAAACCACTTTTGAGTCACAAAATTTCGTGCTCCCTCTCTCCTTCTCCCTCCATTCATCTTCTCCTACCTTCAAGCTCTTATCCATGGCTTCTTATGGTGGTGAGCTTCTTCTTGACTCATCTTCTCCTTGAAGTGGCGTCTCCAATCATCTTTCTTCCTTCTCCCTTCCGCTGCCATTGAACTTCAAGAAGCAAAGGACTCCATTGATGAAGAAGATTCAAGGCCTACAAGCTCCAATAGAGCTACATCATGTTGTAGCCTTCTTGTAGAAAAAAATTTGTAATGAGATATTATCTTGGTTTTTTCCACAACATACTTCTTGTCTTCAAGGGCTTGCCTAAGAGCCTCTCTTGTCCTCAACAATTTGGCTTCCAGAGCTTTAGCATAAGCTTGAAAGGGTTGAGGCACTACTGTGCTGTAGACATAATAGGCAAATGAACATAGTCTAATTTGTAGAAAGAAATAATAAGTATAACAATTATTGTATCCACAGAGACTAAGTGCAACATAAAGGGAATCAAAAAATTTTTACATGCAATTGCTGCAGCGAGTTGTTAATTCATTGTGGCGTGTGAAGTTTCAAGTTTTAGAAAAGAAATGTTTTGTTGTAGCAAGGCAATAATGTGCTATGGCGAAACTAAACTGTTTTTGGTTTTCAAACACAATTCGGAGCAAAATTGAAATCAAACAAATTAAAGTGTTGTTGAGATGAAATCTATAGAATTCTTCATATGAAACTCGTTTCTAATCAATCTCTTAGTTCAATGCAACCAAGATCCAAACTACAATGACTAATCCTAATTCCTTAGGAATTAATCCTTGAGTTCCATGCCAAATCCCTAATTCCTTATGTGATTTAGACCTAGAAAATTAGATTTTGATTAGTGAATCTCTACAAATGCAAGTATTTGATCCATTCCTGTCATCAAAGCCTTGTACAATTTCAATTTATATCTAGGATTTGAACTTGTTTCCACACAATCCAAATCCCTAAAAGCTAGTTTGATCTCTCTAAACATGCATCTAAGCATAGAAATGAAATAGGATCACATTAGCTATAAGAGTTAATCAGAAAACAAAGATTAAATACTTGAATTCTACTTCAATCATTCAACAATTGTGAAATTTAGCTCATTTGGATAATGAAGGATCTAATTAGAACCTCAAAAGAGCAACAATGGAGGAAGAGAGAGAGAGAGAGAGAGAGAGAAAGCTTGATATTCTATTTCTCATAATTCACAAATAAACCAAAAGTCTTTACAAATGATGCTACAAACTCTTTAAATAGAGCTGAGATGACATTAAAGTTTTATGCCTCAAAGGATTTTCGTGGTAGCAAAATTATACTTATGAACTAAGGACTCTACACTTGATATCCATGCCTTTAGACTTTATTCATTAGGTTGAGAGATTGACTCATTGGGGGCGAGATCCTGTTAAATTCAAGGTCTTCATCTTTGCAAAATTGTTGTGGCGAGGCTCAACTTCGTTGTAGAAAATCTTCATTATTTCCAGCTGATCAAGGGTCCTGTTTCGTTGGGGCAAAAGTACTTCTGGCTGTGGCGAGATCATCTCTGCAACTCTTCAATCTTTGATGATCAAAATATGCTCTTGTAACATTCAATACACCAAAAATCAAAAATTGTCTTTTTAAGTTTCTACAATGAGTTTACATAACGAAAGCCACAATTATGAACAAAAATTCTAAAGATAAGCTAAGATAATTGCTCACAAAATAAGGTGTGAAAGGAAATTATCAGACACAAAGAGTTGGATGATCTTATTAGGGTCTTCTTTAATTAATGGAAGCTCCAAATGCATTGAGAAAAACTTTGAGTAAGACACACAAACAATGAAAGAATAATCACGATTAGACTCACTGAAAAATTTTGTTGTCCTTGGTTTGAGCATGTTGTCTTCAAAAGCATTAATGTCCATGACAGGTAAAGAATCTACCATGTTGCTAATGAACTCCATCTGCAAGCGGCTTCTCATGAGGTTCAATCCTAAACAATGCTCATTGAACTTATGCATCTGCCTTCAAGTGTACCAATCTAGATTCATATGAGTCATCTTCTTCTTGATAGCTTCAATCTCATGCTTGAAGGGTCTACCAAGGTGAACTTAATGAATCTGGATGGGGGTGCCTCTTTGACATCTTCCTTAGTTGGGTTTTGTGTTGTTTGGGGACAAATCATTGTTTAAGTTTAGGGTATTTTGATAATCGCTTCTCAAACCTTGCTTTTGTTAGCAATTATCTAACTTTTCAAGGATTTTTGTGAATAAATTTTTGCTTTTGTGAATAAACTTGTTGATGCAATCTTACCCCCCAAGGGTCTTGGATAGAAGACTCCAAGAGGATTGAGTTAGAGCTGCTAAAGAAGGCCCTAGGGTTCTCATGAACCTCTGGGTAGATTTCTGAGCCCATGGGCCAAGGTTGGGTCCATTATTCTTTGTAAATAATAGAATAGGTTTTTCCTTCTTTGGGGCCTTGTATTTTGACCATTCTAGTAGTATAAGGCTTTAGCCTTGTATTTCAGGGCATTTTGAGTAGTCTTTGTAGTAGGGACTTTTTTGTATTTTCATGTATTTTGGCATAGGGGCGAGCTTAGCTATTATAGGGTGTGTGTGTAGCTAAGCTCTAGCTTCTCATCTCAATGAGGTGAGCATAGCTATTAGAGGGGTGTGTGTAGCTAAGCTCTAGCTTCTCTAGGAATCTTCTCAAGCAAGCTTCTCAAGAAGCTTATCAAGGAATCTTTTCAAGGAGGTGAGCTTAGTTATTAGAGGGGTGTGTGTAGCTAAGCTCTAGCTTCTCAAGGAAGCTTCTCAAGAAAGTTTCTCAAGGAAGCTTCTCAAGGAAGTTTCTCAAGAAAGCTTCTCAAGGAAGTTTCTCAAGGAAGCTACCTAGGCTATAAATAGAAGCATGTGTAACACTTGTTGTAACTTTGATGAATGATAAACTTGTGAGAAAAACTTCAAAGTTCAACTTCTCTCCCTCTTTTTCTCCTTCAATTTTGTGATCCCCCCCTCTCTCTCACATTCTTTTCCTCTATTGAAGCTTCCTCTCTAAGCTTTTTATCCAAGGCATTCTCTTGGTGGTGAAGCTTATCCTTCCATGGGTTATTCCCTAGTGCATGGTGCCTCCTCTAACCTCTTATCCTTTATCTTCCGCTGCATCTCCATGATGGAAAATCACCATTGCAGGACCTAATTGAAGCTCAAAGATTCAGCCTCCATAGAAGCTTCTCAAGCAAGCTTCCATCAAGTGGTATCAGAGCACAAGAGCTTCAAGTAGGTGCTCCTTAATTTTCAGTTTTACCTTCTCCTCCATTGTTGTTTTTTTCCTCCATGCATCTCCTCACATGTCTTGTTCTAAATGTTATTAAGATGATTTTTTAGAATTTCCACCGATTAAACTTGCTATAGAAGCTAGATTTGATTTTCTATAGTTCAAATTTCTTGTTCTTCTTCTTGAACCATGAATTATGTTGAGTTTAGGTTCCTTTGAGTTTTGTCTTGCTATTTTTTGTGGCTGAAACCTAAACTATAAAATTCTTACAAAAACATTAAAGTAGAAGAAAACCTCAGAAATCTAGAGTGACTTGTTCACCTATTGTAGTTTTGTCATAGAAGTCATGTCTATTCATGAAACTTGTCACATAAGATTTCTTATGTTGTGCTGAATTTTATTTTTCTTGTTTCTTTGTCTAACTCATTTTTTTCATGATTGTATGAAATTTGTTTAGTTTATTAGTTGATTTGAGTCAAATCTTGCATGTTAATTAGTCCTTAACATGTTCATGCAAAATTCTTAGAGAGTCTTTGAGTGTGAACCTTTTCTTGAACTTTTATAGTGTGTTTGGATGGAGCAATTTAGTAGGGGAATTCATTTTTTCAAGGAATTTAAAATGATTCATGATAAAATAGCTTGTTTGGATAGATTATTTGAAAGGAGATTTAATTTTTGGTATTTTTATGAATTATTTTGATTGACTAAAACAGTGGGATTTCAAATTCTCTCAAAAAATATAGAATTTGAAATTCTTTTTTTGGAGATGCTCACTCTAACTCATGTTCTTGCTCACGACTCTTTCTCGCTCAACACTCACAACTACGGGTGACCAAAGTTTTTACGGCCGATATCGACATAAAGTTGTTTTTCATTGACGTTGGTCGATATTTTTTCGGTCAGAATTTTTTTGTATGACGTCAACTAAAGCTATTTTTTGTTGATATCGGCTAAGATTTTTTTTAGATGATGTTGGTTAAGGTTATTTTCTCACTGACGTTAGTCATGGGAAATTTTTGCTAACGTTGGCCAAGGATTTTTTTGGCCGTTGTCATCCAGGTTTTTTCAGTTGATGTTGACCAATGATTTTTTTGGCCAACATTGGCTAGATTTTTTCTACTGACATCGATCATGACTAACTTTTGAGTAAACACTTGTTAGGATTTTTTAGCCGATGTCAGCTAGGTTTTTCCAGCCAACATCAGCCAAAGCTATTTTTTAGCCAATATTGGCTAAGGTTATTTTTTAGCCGATGTTAACTAGGGTATTTTGGCTAATGTCAACTAGATTTTCTTAGCCGACGTCGGTTATGATTTTTTTGCTGACATCGACTAGGGTTTTCTGGCTGACATTAGCCAGAGCTATTTCTTAACCACATTAGCTAGGTTTTTTGGTTGATGTTGGCTAGGGTTTTTTCTGCTAACACCAGCTAGGTACTCTTGACCAACATCGGGCATGACTATTTTTAGTCGATGTTGGGTAGAGTTTTTTGTCCGACATTGGTCAGGGCTATTTTTTTAGCCAACTTCGACTAGGGATTTTTCAGCCAACATTGAACAATGATGTTTTTCGGCCGACATTGGGTAGGTTCTATTTGTCGGCATCGACCAAGCTATTTTTTAGCCGATATTGGGTAGATTTTTTTGTCAACACCTGCTAGTATTTTTTAGGCCGACATTGGCTAAAAATAGCCTTCGTTAATGTCTTTCGAAAAGACCATATTCGGTGTCGGCCAAACAAACCTTAGCAGACGTTAGTAAAAAAAATCTAGCCAACATCAGTTGAAAAATAGATTCAACCAACATTAGCCAAAAAATAGCCCCGGCTGACGTTAGCTGACAAATATTCCCGGCATACTTTGACAAAAAAAAATCCTATTTGATGTCGACCGAAAAATAGTCTTGGTTGATGTCGGTTTAAAAACATCACTAGTTGTGGTCACACAAAACAACCCTAGTTAAAATTATCAATATTTTATATTTATAAATTATTAAAAATTGAAATTATTTTTTTATTAATATTTCAAAATTAGATTGTGTTTATTTTTTTATAAATTTTAATATTAAAATTTCATCTATTTAAAATATAAAATTGAAATTTTGCATATGGAGGAAATTGAATTGTCCTATCCAAACAAAGAATTTAAAATGGAAGAAATTTGAACTGATTTATCCAAACAAAACATTTGAAAAATGAAGGAAATTAAAATCAATGCAATTCAAATTCTAGGCTTTTCAAATTCCTTGAAATTTTGAAATTTCTTATCCAAACACAAGGTTGGGTTTCCTTATGATTGTGTTTATTGTGAATTTGAGTTTTAGTGATTGAATTGTTGGCTGAAATTTTGATCCTAAGTGAATATTGAACTCCTAAAACTATGGTAAAAAAGCCTAGTGAGTTAAACATACATAGGAAGGTTGAAAGTAAGCCTAAGGCAATCAATATACCATGCTTAAAAAGTTTGAAGTCTGAAATCGCTGGTGCTGGTAGCTTGAACATATGAACTTGTAAAAACTACTGGGAATTGGTCACTGCAAATTCTGAGCTGAAATTTTTACTAAATTTTTTAGACATCTAGAAAAAAATTAGAAAAAAGAACCAAGGGATTTGGGTAAAAGTAAAAAATAAGAAAAATCACACAAGTAAGCAGGAAAATTAGTGTCCACGAAAAAAAAAGTGAAAGAGAAGTGTACTTGTTGTTTTGGCTCAAAATTTGTTGTATAATTGGTCCCTATTTTATACTAATCTTAGTTCTGAAATTTTAATTGAAAATTAGTGTGAAAACAAGTGCCAAAACTAGATGTTTGTTGAGTCTTTTTTTACTCTACTATTGAGCCATTCTAAGTTTCTTTTTGAGTCCTAGCTTGCTTTTATGCCCTTTTCATTGCTTTAATTGTTGAATAATCCTTGAAAATTTATCTTTTTAAAAATATATTGGTTTAGCTTTCATTTCATTTTTTGGTCTTTGGTTATTTCTTGTCTCTTTGTTTCCTTTTTTGTGAGTTGCCATATAGGGAATTGGAAAGGAGGATTAGTGCCATCCATTGAAGAATTTGAGTCAAGAAGCAAAGGGCCAACCACCTTAAGTGCTATTGAACTAAGAAACACTCTAAATTGAGTGAAACACCAAAGAGAGAATAGCCACCAAAATTGATGACCTTTTTCTAATTGGCAATTTATTTGTTATTTGACACTTGTACGCTTACCTACATTACTTTCAAATTTATTTTGTAACAAAAAGGTCTTTCATTGGAAGTAAGTTGGGAGCCTCCAATAGGTCACCCTACTTCCATTTGTGTGTAATAATTTTAGGCAATTTTTCCTTAGGATAATGAGTGATTTGTTGGGAACCGTAAGTGAGGTCATCCAAATACTCTTAGGATCCGCCTAGTTTACATCTCTTGCACTTTAATTTCTTGCTTATTTACATAGCTTATTTTCTTTACTAGTCTCGCATAGTTTATCTTGTTATTGCATAATACTTTTTTCTTGCTTATCATGCTTATCTTCAGTTCTTTTAAACCCTAGCTTTTACCTTTTGCAAACCCCAAACAAGAAAGAACCACAACTTATGAACCAACATAAGTCATCATTCATCTAGTGTTAATGGTGAGGGTACTAGTCATAAGGACCCTCTATCTAGAATCTTAGATGAGTTGAGTTCCCTCAAGTTATGGAAAGAAAAAATAGAAAGAAAAGAAAAAGGAAAAGAAAGGGTATAAATAAATCAAGATGAGAGGTAACAAATAAGGGAAGAAGAAAGAAGGAAAATACTAAAAGAGTTAAGAAAAGAAAAACATGCCTCCTATAGTAGTCATGACTCTTGCAAGAGCCTAAGTGAAGAACTTCGTGACTATTATGAAGGAAGGCATAGGTCACATCTTAGACCTCCCTCCCATAGGAGAGAAAAGGAAAGAAAGCCTCAAGAGTCTAACATTAACCTCCCAAACTTCCATGGGAATGACAACGTAGAGGCTTACTTAGATTGGAAAATAAGGGTAAAGCAAGAACTTAAAAGGAAGTCTACTTCAAAATCTTATGGCTGTCACTCATATCCAAAGAAAGACCAAGGTCAAGGCATCTTAGGGGCGGCACCTTCTAAGCCCAAAGATGATAAGGGGAAGACAATAGAAAAGCAACCCCTTAAGGCTAGTATGCAAGAGAAGACTGGCTCCATGAAGTGCTTTAAATGTCTTGGAAGAGGACACATTACTTCTCAATGCCCCACCAAGAAAACCATGATTATGAGGGGCCAAGACATTTATAGTAGCCAAGATGAGGCTACTACTTCACCTTCCTCTAGTGAAAGTAAAAAAGCAAAAGAGGAAGAATCTAGTGAAGAGATCTACCCCCAAGAAGAAGGACAACCTTTAATGGTTAAGGAGGAGTGTAAGGAGGTAAGTGTCTCCTCCAAGAGGTTAGCAAAGAATGAAAGACATTTTGAAATAAAGACAAATATTAAAGAAATTTCCCCTTTTAGACAACCTCCACATTTTCTCCTTTGCAAAAAGACACTTGTTAGCATTGCCATACCTCTTAGGCTTGAGTCTATTCCTCAAGTAAAGGAGTTGTTGGATGAGGGTTTGGTTCGCAAGAGCTTAAATTCTTGTGCTTTGTTGGTGCCCAAAATAGGTATTATTAGGCACCAAATCCCTAAAATAGGTGGTATGATGAATATTTTAAGTGGTGCAACCCTCTTTTGTAAAATCACTCGTGCACCTAACATCTTCATGATTTGTGTACATAGGGACTCATTAGGCAGGTTTGTTCTTATTTTTAGTTACAATACAAACTTAGGTACTCATATGGGACACCTTAGGTTTGTCATACTTTTTGGTAGGAATAATCAACATGAAAATACAGAAAAATGTATGTTTTATTGCATTACTTTCCTTAATTTTTTAAATAGTGATCAAGGGATTCCCATAGACTCTAAGAGAATAAAGGTCATTCCTGATTGGCCCACTCCACCAAGTATAAGGGAAATCTGGGGCTGCCATGACTTAACAAACTTTTACAAAAGGTTTGTCCCATATATTTCTATACTTGTAGCACCACTCATTGAGTTGGTGAGAAACCATGTTCCCTCGTGGGAAGATGCCCAGGAAAGGGGTTTTTAGATCTTATCCTACTCTAACATACCCAACACCACTAATATATATGTTTTTATTCTTTTTACAGGTGTCGAGGGAAGGAGCCAAGAGTATCAAGAACCTTGGTATTTGAGGTCATATCCTTTCCAAGGGGGAGGGGATGATGCAATCCTAACCCCCAAGGGTATTGGATAGAAGACTCTTAGAGGATGGGGCTAGAGTTGCTAAAGAAGGCCCTAGGGTTCTCATGAACCTCAGTAGATTTCTGAGCCCATGGGCCAAGGTTGGGTCCATTATTCTTTGTAAATAATAGAATAGGTTTTTCCTTCTTTGGGGCCTTGTATTTTGACCATTCTAGTAGTATAAGGCTTTAGCCTTGTATTTCAGGGCATTTTGAGTAGTCTTTGTAGTAGGGACTTTTTTGTATTTTCATGTATTTTGGCATAGGGGCGAGCTTAGCTATTATAAGGGGTGTGTGTAGCTAAGCTCAAGCTTCTCATCTCAATGAGGTGAGCATAACTATTAGAGGGGTGTGTGTAGCTAAGCTCTAGCTTCTCTAGGAATCTTCTCAAGGAAGCTTCTCAAGGAAGCTTATCAAGGAGGTGAACTTAGTTATTAGAGGGGTGTGTGTAGCTAAGCTCTAGCTTCTCAAGGAAGCTTCTCAAAGAAGCTTCTTAAGGATGCTACCTAGGCTATAAATAAAAGCTCGTGCAACACTTGTTGTAACTTTGATGAATGAGAAACTTGTGAGAAACACTTCAAAGTGCAACTTCTCTCCCTCTTTTTCTCCTTCAATTTCGTGCTCCCCCCTTCTCTCTCTCTCTCTCTCATTCTTTTCCTCCTTTAAGCTTCCTCTCTAAGTTTCTTTTCCAAGGAATTCTTTTGGTGGTGAAGCTTCTCCTTCCATGGCTTATTCCCTAGTGAATGGTGCCTCCTCTAACCTCTTCTCCTTTATCTTCTCTGTGGTGGAAAATCACCATTGCAGGACCTCATTGAAGCTCAAAGATCTAGCCTCCATAAAAGCTTCTCAAGCAAGCTTCCATCACTTTTATAAAATCATTTTAGAAAATAAAAGATATCTTTTGATGTTTTTGTGTTAAATTTTGTTGTTACAATGGCATTTTTGAGTTGTAGACTTAAGTTTGCCACAATAATATGAGTCATCGCTACAATGAAAGATGACCAATTATCAAGTGAAAGATTGTGTGAAGACTCACCATAGAGAATCTGAAGGCTAAAGACCAAGAGCTTGAGCAAGAATTCGCCATAGCGAGTACACCTCTCGCCACAACAAAAGTAGGTCAGAAAGCATGAAGATTCAAGTGAAGTGTCCTTTGCAAAGGATGAAACCTTGTTATAGCAAGAAATGTCCTCACTACAACGAGATTCTGACATGAAAAAAAATATAGATTCTCATTAAAAGAGCTTGTAACATCATATTTCAAACCTTTTGTCATTTTTTCGACTCAGAAGTTTAGATTTATGATTTTCTCTCTCTTACTCTCTCTCTTTTTGTCTTCTCCCTCCATTGTAATTCTTGATTTTCATGTTCTTTTGGATCAAATCATGATCCGTAGGAGATAAACTTTGAATTAGTTGATTGAATGAAGTAGTATTCAAGTATATAGTTCATTTTCTGATTTATTTTTAGTTATGTGATCCTATTCCATTTCTTTGCTTAGATGCATGCTTAGGCTTGATCAACCTAGCTTTTAGGAATTGAATTGTGTGGAAACAAGTCTAATCCTAGATTTGAATTGGAATTGTGTAAGCACTTGATTTTAGGAATGAAATTACTTTTTTGCATTGCAGAGATCCATTGTTCATATTATTAGTTCTAGGTTAGATTACATAAGAAATTAGGAATTTAACTTAGAAATCAAGGATTAAGAACCTAAGAAATTAGGATTGATCACTTAAGTTGAATCTTAGCTGCATTGAACTGAGAGAATGATTAGAAATTGAGTCACATATGTTAAATGCTATGGAATTCAAGTTAGCAACACTTTTTCTCTTTGATTTCTATTTTTGTTCCAAAATTTCTATTAAAAAATGATAAATAGTTCTTTTCTCGCTACAACAGATTTCTCTTTTGGAAATTGAAAACATTGATTCATTCGCCACATTGTATTGGCAACTTGATACAACGAATGCTTCTGCTTCTTTTATTGTTTTAGATTACATTCTTTGCTTAATTCCTAATATTGCACCAAGTCTCTATTAATACGATACACGATACCTATCATTTCTTTACTGCTAGATTAGATACACTTGCCTAGATTGTGAGTTAACATACATCTAGTTGTCTAAGAGAAAAAAATATCAAGTCAACTAAAAATTGCCTATAAAAATCATCACAGGACAATTTAAACAAACATTGAAGCTAGTAACAGGACCACTAGTTGGCATGTTAGCAACTAAATTAAATAGTAAGGAAGAGACAAGCAAGTGTAACTTTTTAACACATGCATATGACACAAAAGAAAGAGTTGCACTAGAATCAAAAAGCACAACCAAAGGAGTTCCACCTATGAGAAATGTACCTTGGATTAGGTCATCAGACTCTGAGGCTTAAGCACTGCTATGAGCAAAGACTTTTCCAATGGCTTTTAGTCATTTGGCTTAGGAATTATGTCCTCCACTTTTCATATCCTACTTGGAACTGGGACAATCTCTTCCAATGTACCTGTGATTTCCACAATTGAAACATGTTACCTCTTTATCCTTGAAGTCCCAAGTAGCATGATTTGTACAACCACACTTCCTACATCTCCAAGGTGTAGAAAGAGCAGATCCCACACTTCCACCACCACTAGGGTGATTGATCGTGGTTTTCTGACTATTATAATGATGATTAGGTTGGTTGACTAGAGCTAAATATGGCTTTGTGCGGTTTTGAGCACCAAACTTCTTATCCTTCACTAGGCCTACACTCTTATAATTGTGCAATTCTTGCCCAACTATCCTCATCATAAATCTTGCATTTATTCACCAGTTTGGAAAAACGTTGAATCTCATGGTAGTTAATGGCTTGCTTGATCTCAAGATGTAGAACATTGATAAAATTCACACACTGGACTGCTCTCCTACTTCACCATTGAAGTGAGGTTGGTACATTGACTACTCTTTAAACTTATTTGTGTAATGAGCTACGATCATGTTACCTTACTTGAGTTCCAAGAACTCCATCTCCTTCTTATTGCGAACATTTATTGGAAATACTTCTAATAAACCACTTTTGGAGTGATATTTTGTGAGTTTTTGTGCCATTTTTCATGCATTTTCTTGGTAGAAATCACATTTGGATGTGGGTTTTGTCTTCAAGAAGCATAGCCGTTCAATTGAGTGAAAAGAGTTGGTTTGCATTTTTATCTAAAGATTTTAAGACTCTGTCACTTGGCGACGACCATGGTACATTCAACATGCCCGTGGTAAGCAGTACATCCATGGTAATATGATGACTCCCCTTCTGAATAACGTTAGTGATAAACCTCAAATTTATCGGAGTTTCATATGCATTTTGTAACATTTATTTAGTATTTTAGTTAACTTTAGGCCTTGCTTTGTGACGTTTATTAGCTTTAAATTCAGTTTTTACTTTGTCTTAGGTAGAATTTTATGTTTTAGTTATTTTTAATGAATTTTTGATAGTTTTTCAACAAAAACAGGTTATCCTGGCAAGAGCTCCAGATGTCCAAAATCAGCAAAAAGTTCTAGAAGGAAAAATTGCAAAAATTGAAGATAAAAACTAGGAAAATCAAGAGAAATATATTTTTCAATGATAAATCAGCTGAAGAAAAAAATAATTACTTGAATTAATTAGATATATTATTTGTTTGTAATTTCTTGTGATTATCTTCTCAATTAAACCCAACTACAATTCTCTATAAATAGGAGACTAAGCATTCATTGTAACATGTAGAAGTCCCGAGTAATTCTTAAAACTATATTTTAGACTTCCACCTACTAGACACCTCCATTATTCCATTATACGCCCTAGGTTTAATTATATTATTTTTATGAGTGCAATTCCTTCCACCTAGGAGAGGAAAGGATGAACCTTGTTTCACTTTAATTCTATTAATTCAATACTTCATCTTGAGTTCTTTATTTATTTATGTACTTAATGATTTTATTTGATTGGTCATCTTATAGATGAATTCAAGAATTGACTTGCGCTTTGATAAGCCTTGTTGAAACCCAAACATGAATCAAATACTTAATTGGGATTATCTCTAGGGATAGAATAATCTTGGTTAAACCTCACTGATTCTCAACCATTAATACTGATTGCTTGTGTCGGTATGTCCAAGGGATTGTGTATCGGATAAGTAGTTTAGAATCTGCGACCATGCGGAAGCTAAGGTAGAATACATTAGTGAATTGGGGATAAGCAAGGGAGATGAGTATAGAATAGTGAAGTTACAGTGGATTGAGAGAATTTCAAGTCCAAGCCTAGACATTCATTCATCAAGATCAACGTCACCATTCAATTCTAGTATTTCTATATTTACTTAATTATTTTATTGTCATTTAATTTTCATTCCAATTTATTTTGTTATTTATTTTGTGAAAATCACAAAACAAAAATACAAAAACCTAGTTCTTAGTTAAATAATTACATCAAATCCATCCTTTATTTCTTTAGGAGATGACTTGGACGATAGTTTAGTTACTACATCATGATTGAGTTACACTTGACTTATAAGTTGAATCTAACATGAAATAAAACCCTAACAGTCAACCTTCCAACAACGTTCGTGGTGAATTCATTGTGGTCATGGTTCGCACCATGATGGTTGTAATCATTCCATAACGCCCCAGATCTTTAGCATCTTAGTTTCTGACCACGACTATGGTGGATTTCAACACGGTTGCAGTGCGCCTAATTCAAGTAATTATCCTTAGGAAGATATAACTAGGGTGTTGGTGACTCTAACGAAGAACTTTTACACTTTTGACATATTTTTACAAATATTAGAGCACTTTTAAGGGTTTTGAGGGTTGTGAAGAATGGACAACACCGTAAGGACAAATCGTGATTATTTTTGTTCCCTTGTTGGTATGTCTATGCTAATTTCATATAGGCTTTCTATTTGTGCTTTGATCATGAGCAACTAGTCACCTTAGTTCGGGTGTTATGATGTAACTATCCTATTATACCCATTTCTCTATTCTTAATGGAATTCCTCGATGCTTTATGTTAATTAAATCTCTTCCTTATTTTTATTTTTTATTCTTATGCTTAATCCAATGTACTATAGGGATCATCTGTGTATGTTTGGTAAACCTAGGTAGAGAATGTTTTACACCAAATTGTATGATCAATCTATTTGGGTAATCTCCATTGATTAATTAATCCTTAATTGATCATCCCAAGATGTGATTATATCCTTTGACTTAAATTAATATGTCTATGATCATTGGAGTATTGATTTAAGGCAAAAAGAAGACCTTGATCATATGCTTTGGTTGACCTTGGGAATCAGTAATTAATTATGGGAGGAATTTCATGAGAACTAGGATTGAGAAAAATTGGTACTAGTGAATCATTATCTCAGGTCACTTTTAATATCACTTAAATCTCTTTTTTGTGATAGTTAATTTGTTCTCTCTTAAAATCAAAAACACAAAAAATACTTCAATCTTCTTTTAATTATCTTGACTGTTTAGTTTAATAATTTTGACTATTTTTGGAATACAATTGGTCTTTAGGGTACGATACTAGACTTAGGTCCACATTAGTACTGCGTAGAGTACACTTGCCCTTGTGCGAGTACTATTTTTACACATCAAATTCTCTAAGACAATGTCTTTGAAGTTATCCCAAGTGATCTGTCTACCTTCTGCCTCCAAGCATTGGCGAGTGTTCTCCCGCTACTTGGCATCATCATTTAGAATGAAAGTGCTAAAGGTAACCTTTTGGGAATTTGTGCACACCATTGCTCAAAATATCTTCTCATTCTTCCGAATCCAGCTTTGCACACCTTCAAGATTATATGTCCCTTTGAACGTCGATGGATTGTTCCTCTGGAACTGATCCAACCCGTGAAACTCAATAGCTCCACCACCTCCATTCTTATTCCCTATGAAAGTGCTAAGGCTTGTAACCATCATCTATAGCACGATTTTTCTTACCTGTCCTTACTCCCTGCGTAAACCATAACTTAGTATTGGAAGCATGAAGTAACACAAGAATCAACTTCAAATAAAAACAAGGAATACAAATTCACAACAAAAGCAATACAAGTCATAAATTAAACATAAGAAACATAGAAAACACATAACACACTAGCTAGAAGAATTAACCTGCTCTGATACCACTAAACATCCCTAAGTGTTGAGATCTCAATGAATCGCACACTACAATACTTTACATGATGACACTTAATTCAACATCATTGTTGGCCAGAATCCTCCACCAAAAACTTCCTAAAAAGTCAATCATCCCATAATTTTTCCAAGTCTAGCACGTTTAATTGTGGAGTTCTTAAGTGTTGGGCTACCAAAAAGTAGATGCATCTTATTGATATAGGTATTATCAGTTAATTCCTTTAAGTCGTCCTCAAGTGTACAATCCCATTACCTAGAATAATGAATTTTATTTTTCATCTTAATGATGACTTAAAGGAATTAACTGGTAATGCCTATACCAACAAGATGCATCTACTTTTCGATAGCCCATCACTTAAGAACTCCATAGTTAAGCATGTTTGACTAGGAGCAATTATAGGATTGGTGACCTTCTAGGAAGTTTTCCAAAAAGTGTGTGAGTGACAACAAAGGATGCTGAAAATTATTATGAAGATTTGTAAAGATAGTCAATGATCATGAAAGCAACCAGAACTGATTATTGAGGTCTCAAGAATGGCTACCTATTGAGGGTTTTAATTGGTGGAGGTTCTGATCAACAATGATGTTTAAGTGAAGTGTCATTGTGTGAAATGTTATAGTGTGTGATTCATCGAGATGTCAACACTTTGAGATCTTACATTGAGCAACATAGACTCCTTTTTTTATGTATTCATTCAAAAGGGAACTTTTGACATCCATTTGGAAATCCTTAAAATCAATTAAAGAAGCAAAAGCTAGAAGAAGTCTTATGGTTTCAAGTCTTGCAATAAGGGCATAAGTTTCAACATAGTCAATGCCTTCTTCTTGGTTGTACCCTTTGGGTACTAAACAAACCTTGTTTTTTGTTATAAAACCGGTTTTATCCATTTTGTTTCAAAAAACCCATTTAGTCTCAATTACTTATTGAGCATTAGTTTTGGCACAAGGCCCCAAACTTCATTTATTTTAAATTGGTTCTATTATTTTTGCATTTCCAATAACCAATGTTCATCAAATAAAGCTTCTTCAATTGATTTTGACTCTTCTTGGGCTACAAAAGCCAAATCTCTACAAAAAATTATTAATAGAGCCACAACTGGTTACCCCTTCGTCTATATCACATACGATGTTGTCAAGTGATAAGTCCCTAGAGGTTCTCAATTCTTTTGGTAGCTCATTTGTAGATCCTTGAATTCTATCAAAATTTTGCTTCTCCACATTTAGAGGTCTAGTCTCCTCAAATTTGCTAGATTCTTCAAAAGGTCTTGCACAATCATCATCTAGATGTCTTTTTTCCTTATGGGGTCCTCATGGTCATTTATTTCATCAAAGGAAATATACGTTGATTCTTCAAGCAATAAGGTCCTTCTATTAAAAACTCTATATGCTTTGCTAGATAATGAGTATCCTAAAAAGATAGCTCCATCCACCTTAGACTCAAACTTGCCTAAGTTATCTTTATCATTATTCAAAACAAAACATTTACTTCCAAAGATCTTTAGATGTGATATGTTTGGCTTTCTTCCTTTGTAAAGTTCATAAGGTGTTAATTTCAAAATAGGCCTAATTAAAACTCTATTAAAAACATAGCAAGCAGTACTTATGACACTCACCCAAAAGCATTTTGGCAAGTTAGTTTCATTTAACATAGTCCTTGCTAGTTCTTCCAAAGATAGGTTTTTCCTCTCTACAACTCCATTTTGTTGTGGAATTCTAGGAGCTAAAAAGTTATATGAAATTCCATTTTCTTCACAAAAGGTTTCAAATCTTAATTTTGGAATTCACCTCCATGATCACTCCTTAAGGTCTTTATTTTAAATCCTTTTCATTTTGAATAACTTTGGCAAGTTTCTTAAAAGCTTTAAAGGCATCACTTTTTACTGCAAGAAGTGTCCATGTAAATCTTGAGTAATCATAAATGATAACAAGAGCATAATAATTACCTCCCAAAATCATAGTTCTAGAAAGACTAAACAATTCCATGTGTAGAAGTTCCAAAGGTTTAGATTAGAAACTACACCTTTTTGGTTTAAATGAAACTTTGGCTTTTTTCCTTTTTGGCAAGCATCACATAGCTTATCCTTTTGAAATTTAAGTTTGGGGAGTCCTATTACTAGATATTTGGCTATGAGTTTATTTAAATGATTCATATGGATATGAAAAAACCTCCTATGCCAAAGCCATGCATCACTATTCTTACTCAATAAGCATTTTGATTCACCAATGGATGCTTTTTAAAGATCTAGTATGTAGATATTATTAAACCTATTTCCTATCAATTTCACATCATTAGAAGGACTAATGAAAAGCCTTTATCTCACAATAGACTAAAACTTAGTAAATTATGCTTTAGACCATCCACATATAGAACATTTTCTATGCAAGTAGTTTAAGAGTTACCTACATTATCAATGCCTAATGTTGTTGTTGTCACCATAGATAACAAAACCTCCTTGTTTAGTTGTTAAAGAGACAAACTTTGAGTTGTCTCCGACTATTTGCCTAGAATAGCCGCTATATCTAGATATCACAATGAGTTCTTGGCTTTAAGGCACACTTGGAAAACAATTTAGAGAGTAGATTGAGGTAACCAATCAATTTTGGGTCTTTGAGGGTTAGTTGCCTTTTCGGTTCCCTTGTGAATCACTTGTGCTTTCCACTTGGAACACCATACTTTTTTATGAAACATGATGAAGAATTATGACCTTTACACATGAAATAGTGACATGAGATGGAAGGTGTGGTGGAGGGTGTAGAAAACTTGAAAAAGTTTCTATAGGCATTTTGTTTTCTTTGAAATCCATACCCTAGTTCATCCTTATCCATGACACACTTTTGAGAACCTAGTAGAGCACCTAAGTTGGCTCTTCACATTTTAAATTTTCCAAGGATCTTTGTAAGTATGAAATCTAGTTTTCCAAAACCTTGCAACCTTCACAATTTGAGTTTGATGCTACATTGTTAGACTTACAAGTACAAAAGGAGTCATTAATGGATTTTTCCAAAACTGCTTTTTGTTTTCTCAAATCATAAACCTCCTTTTGTAAATTTATAAATTTTTCAATGTGCCATCTAACGTGGCCTCTTAATGCCTTATTGAAAAAAGTGATTCGTTGAGCTTCCTCATGCAACTCTTTAAATGCATCCAACAAGCTGTCTGTTAGGGTTTTATTTCACATTAGATTCAACTTATAGGTCAAGTGTAACCCAATCATGATGTAGTAATTGAACTATCGTCCAAGTCGTCTCCCAAAGGAATAAAGGAGGGATTTCATGTAATTATTTAACTAATAACTAGGTTTTTGTATTTTTGTTTTGCAATTGTCACAAAATAAATAGCATAAA
Source organism: Glycine max (assembly GCF_000004515.6). Lineage (NCBI taxonomy): Eukaryota > Viridiplantae > Streptophyta > Magnoliopsida > Fabales > Fabaceae > Glycine > Glycine max. The sequence goes on from NC_016088.4 coordinate 20,502,323, forward strand.
ATAAATTGCAATAAAAATTAAATGACAATAAAATAATTAAGTAAAGATAGAAATACTAGACTTGGATGATGACATCAATCTTGATGAATGAATGTCTAGGTTTGGACTTAGAATTCGCTCGATCCACTATAACTTCACAATTCTCTACTTATTTCTTTTGTTCATCCCCAATTCACTAATGTATTCTACCCTAGCTCTTGCATGGTCGTAGATTCTAAACTACTTCCCGATACCCAATCCCTTGGACATAGCGACACAAGCAATCAACATTAATGGTCGAGAATTACTAAGGTTTAACCAAAACTATTCTATCCCTAGAGATAATCCCAATTCGGTACTTTATTCATGTTCACGTTTCAACAAGGCTCGCCAAAGCACAATCAATTCCTGAATTCATCTATAAGATGGTCAATCAAATAAGTGCATTAAGTACGAAAACAAATAAAGAACTCAGGATGAAGTATTGAATTGATAGAATTAAAGCAAAACAAGGTTCATCCTTTCCTCTCCTAAGTGGAAGGAATTGCACTCATAAAAATAATACAATGAAACCTAGAATGTTTAATGGAATAATGGAGGTGTCTAGTAGGTGGAAGTCTAAAATGCAATTCTAAGAACTGCTCGAGACTTCTACCCCTTTACAATGAATGGCTAGCCTCCTATTTATAGAATTGTAGTTAGGTTTAATTAAGGAGATAATCACAAGAAATTACAAACAAATAATATCTCTAATTAATTCAAGCAATTATCTTCTTCTTCAACTGATTTATCCTTGAAAAATATCTTGCTCTTGACTTTCTTAGATTTTATCTTCAATTTTCGCAATTTTTCATTCCAGAACTTTCTGTTGATTTTGGGTCTGTGGAGCTCTGGCCAAAATTTCCTGTTTTTGCTGAAAAAATATAAAAAAATTTATTGAAAATAACTAAAACATAAAATTCTACCTAAGACAAAGTAAAAACTGAATTTAAAGCTAATTTAATTCAAAACAAGACCTAAAGGTAAGTTAAATGTCAAATAAATGTCACAAAATGCATATGAAAATCCAGTAAATCTGACATTTGTCATTGTCATAATTTGTATTTGATTCAAAACAAGAATCACTTACATTGCTTGATGTTTCATTATCCTCCAATAGGCATAGCTAGATTAGCCCCCTTCTTCTTCACTCAAGTCACTTGTGTTAGGATCAAGCCAAGAATCTAGATGGGGGGGGGGTGACTAGATTCTTTCAAAATCTTTGCCAATTTGTTTTTAACATCGACTAAAAACACCCATTTAAATCAATGAAAGTTTCTTCAAAAGATCTTTAGAAAACATAAACTATTATGATGACCCTTAAGATCAAACTACCAAGATGATTACAAAACTCAGAGCTATAGATAATAAGAGAAATACACAAGAGTTTATATTGGTTCAATCCAATCTGAACCTATATCCAAATGTTCTAAGTCCTCTTAGAACATTTTCTATATAGAGGACAAATGTACAAACACTATGCACACACAATTCTCTAATAGAAATCAAATCTTTCTCTTGAACCCTACAAGAAAAGATCTAGAATTGAAATCCTATCAATTCTCTATCATCCCTAGTAACCCTAACCAAAGACCACAATCTAAAAGAATAAAAGATAAAGGATTGAAAACACCTAAAATGTGTAAGTCTTTAATCTTCAATATTTCTTCACAAGTTGGCTAATTCATGATGTTAAAATGAGTGATTCTTCGATCAACTTCAAACTTCAGACTAATTGTAGTGCTATTCTTTTATAAGACTCTCTTGAAATGTTTTTCTCAAAATCTGAATGAATCAATAGTCACTTAAAAAGAAAACACATAGGGGTATTTATAAATTTTGACAGTTAAAACAAATCTAGTCAATTATAAAATTAGGTAATGAATTAATTTGTCAAAATTCCATTTGTTCTGCATTTCCAGAAACTTATTAATTGATTATCAAAAGGGATAATCGATTAATTCATTTTAGTCTAAGAATTTTTGTTCCTTCTATGTTGATTGGATAATCGATTATCATGTGTGGTATTCGATTAATTCGTTTCAGCCTAAGAATTTTGGTTCCTTCTATGATGACTAGATAATCGATTATCATGTGTGGTAATTGATTATAGAATCACACAGAGAACTTCTCTTTGTTTCTAGAAGCCTGGTAATCGATTATCAAATGGGGTAATAAATTATCCTAAGTTGTAGATCCTTCCTTATTCTGAAATTGGCTTGGGCATTCAATTACCAAATGAGGCAATCGATTAATTCGATGTTGCTAGTCAAATTTCAAGTAAAAGTAAGTTCTTAAGAAACTTAGAGAATAAGAATACTTCATTCACTTCATATTTGATCAATCACTAAGCATGAAAAAGACTAAGACTGTATCACACACATACCTGGTCTAAAACATTCAATTCAAATGCCACATCTATTAAACATGTTAGGCATTGCAAAATTATCAAACCAAACTAAAAACTAAGGAATTCAAGCTTTGATCTAACAACTTGAAGAGCTTTCATCATTGTCCTCCCAAGCTACGTAGGCTCTTCTCTTCTTGCTTGATTTCTTAGGTTTCTTATCTCCACCTTGTTGCTTCTTTAGGTAGATTGGGAAATCTACCTTAATGTGTCCTTGTTTTTCATATTCAAAGTAAGTGTAGGTTGTTGATGTGGATTCAATCTTTTTAATGCTCTTTTTTCGTGAAAAGTTCCTTTGTCTCTAATTTTCTTCCTTATGAACATGGGGAACTTTTCGACAAGTAAATTTAGATTTTCATTTTTTGATTTTTTTCAATTTCTCTTCTTCACTTTCTCCATGATTTGAAGTGGTAGGTTTAAGAGCCAATCCCTTCCTTTTCTGGTCAATCTCTTCATCTTCCTTTAGTCTTCCTAACTCCAATCCATGCTCTCTTAGCTTTCCAAAGATTGTAGCTACATTCATTGATGTCATTCTTTGATTATGATATAGTTGTGACTTTGAGTTGCAAAGTTCTATTGAGACTTTTAGAACTTTAATGTTGAGGCATTCTTTCTTGAATGTTTTGCCAAGAACCATCGGATGATTTAAAATATGAGTCAAACACTTATCCACCTTTGAGATGCTTTCTCCCGACAACATTCTAAACATCTCATACTCTTGAACGAAAGTGTTCTTTCTTGCTTTTTGGACTTCTTTCTTTCCTTAATGGGTTATTTCTAGAATCTACCAAATCTCCTTTGCACTTGTACACTACGAGATATGATAATTCATCAAGAGTCAAAGCGGAAGAAAGAATATTTTTAGCTCTGAGATTATATTAGGCATGCCTATTTTCTTCTTGAGACCAAGTATTAAAATATTTCTCAACCTCTTTACCATCTACTACATGCATAGGTACATAGGGGTAATTTTCAATGACATCCCACACTCCTCTATCAACAATTCAAGAAAGATTTTCATATGGATCTTCCAGAAAGGATAGTTTCCACCCGTAAAAAGCAGGGTATATTAATGGAAGCATCTTTAGCAAATGTTTGCTAATTTTTAGTCATTATTACAGGATCTTAAAAACAATTTGAATGACAATCAAAATAGCTCTTGTCACTTAGGTTTGGTATAATGACTTAGGAGAAATAACTAAGAGGGGGATGGATTGGTTTTCAAAACCTTTTCAAATAAATGTGATTACACTTTTTGCAATATCCCCTTCAATCTTAATCCCTTGTTGATTTAGAAGTTGAAATGCTTTATCAAATCACCTTATTCCTTTACATGTAATAATGTTAATGTTCAATTAAAAGACTAAAATCAAAATTCACCTTTAAACACAAAGAACCAAATGCAAGAAAGTAAAAAGATGAAGGGTTTAGAAAAATTTACTCAAGAGATTTATACATTTAATTTGATCCAAAGCAACCCGAGCTTCATCTTCCACTAACAATTTTGAGTTTTACATACAAACCTACATGCTTATGAAACCACATATGCATACCTTCTTGGAAACTTATCAAGAAGAAACCAATCACATGTAGAAATCTACTACATGCACCTAATCCTTTGAAACCTACTCAAGATCCAACTACAATGCAGAGTTTATAGAAAGAATTCACTTGATTGGTGAAAGATGTAATGATGAACTTCCTAATGCTTTTTCAAGTTTTCTTCATGATTCCATGGCAAAGATCTAATGATTCTTGATATAGAAAAGGTTTTTTAGTAATGAATCAAAAGGGTGATGACACCAAGGTTTTGTGAGTTTCTTTTAGTGAAAAATTGAAGTGAGATATGAAAAATGGGTCACACACGAGAGTCTTCAAAAAGTTCGTTTATATAGACTCATAATAGAAATAATTGATTATATGCTTGAGATAATCAATTAATTCGTTCTTGCCATCACTAGTCTCTTGAAGAACAAATAATTGATTATATACCCATACAATGAATTAAGTGTGCAACAATTAATTCCTCCAGAATGAAATAATTGACTATATACTTAAGATAACCAATTAAATGTGAGCCTTTGCTATTTCCAAAAATAGGGGCCTCAAGTTAATCGATTAATCTATTACATAATCGATTAAGTAGTTCTAGGATTGAAAGCTTAAGCATTTTTAAAACAAATTTTGACTAGATTCAATCCTTAATTAAACTTAGCGATGGATTTTTACTATGATATCAATATAGGAAAAATGAAATGCATTTACTAGCCTAAGATGGATGAATCACATACATTCTAGCATATAAAGCTTGTAACAAACATACTAAGATATACTAGTATTCATACTAATGAGGAGCTTATTACACATTACAAAATAACTCATCATCAAAATATTAAACACAATACAATGGGGTCTTCACGTGTCCTCGTGTTCTATACCTCCCGTGGTGATCTCATGTTTTTGGTGACTATACATTTTTTTGGTTCTTTTGGAAGGCTTTGGATACTTAGGCAGGTTTTGTATTGCCTTCCTCCTTAAGTTTCACTTATTCTACAGATCGTATAGGTCTAGTGTAACTATTTTTTTATCAATAGATTTGTGCTTTTGCCTTTAAAAAAATAAACAGAAAAGTCGTATCTCTTATTACTTCTACATTTATTTTTTATAGAAGTCGTGAATAAAAAAGCACAATTTTTTGTATTTTTTTTCTTCAAGAAGTTGTGAATTAATATGCCGCTTTAATAAATTATTATTTTCCAACCAAAAATAAATGAAATTAATTTAATTATTCATTTGATTTGTATAGTTTAAAAATATTTTCTTTTAGTTTTTACTCATATTAGTTTTAATTCATCTAGTTCGTACCGTTATGATTTAAAAAGGATTAAAATGATATGTGAAGGAATTAAAAGAGGTTAAAAACAGTATGTATAGGTATTAAAATGCTATTAAGTATAAGACCAAAATATTTTTTTTATAACTATTCAAATTAAATAAATAATTAAACCAAATATATTTTTTAAAAATATATACGCGTTATATTTTTTATTTTTAATTAGTTTTAGTGAAGTCGAGAATCTAACCACGACTTCTACTATTTTTTATTTTTTTAACAACGACTTATAATTGTTTCACGATTTCTATTAAAAATTAAAAAAAAAAGAAGATAAAAGTTATAAAAATATATGCGACTTTGGTCTAAAAGTCGTGTTTCTAAAATATGATTTACTCCTGTTGGTTAAATTTTCAAAATCTATCCCTCTTTGAATTTTTTTGGAAAAAAAAAAACTTGTATATCTATACATATGCCTATTTTTGTTTTAGATAACAACACCATATGTCTATTAGATAAAACTAAAAAATATTTAATTATTGCATCTCTATTTCACCATAAGACTTACGAGCATAACATTCTAGCAGTTTAAACGTTACAACATAGTTGTATTAAATTTTGATTATATGTGATTTTAAACATATAACGTATAGTTTAAACAGAACCAAACAACGTAGTTGTATTGAATTTTGAACATAAAACTATTATTATATTTTTACTTAAAAAAATTCTTCATAAAAAATTAAGTAAACTTATTAAAAATAATTATATCTTTTCTATAAATAATTATTTTTGTTAATGAATATGCAAATAGATAAAGAAAACAAAAATAAGTGCTCTCATATTTTTTTATTGTAAAAATACTTATGATATAAAATAAAATTGCCTCGCCTTCATGCACCAATGGAAGAAAGTTTAGTACGTTCGACCCACTGAGCGAACGTCTTCACCACTTGCCTCCGTCTCCTCTACCTGTTAAAATTATTGTGAAACACAATTTCACTATTTATTTACATAATATAATAGAAGATAAATATTGGAGTGTTGGATATGTGACCCGTGCAGACCGCATGTTAAATATATTAGTTGCGAACCTCTAACGAGTGATTCACCCATTTGGATAATTTTTACAAATTTTTTATTAAAATGAATTCATTCAAAAACATATTATTGGCATGAGTTTATTTTTTACTCTGAATAAGATGAAACAATTATTTTGAGTTTTGTTTTATTGTCACATATTTTTTTTACTAAAAAAATTGAGAAACGCTTCCATGTAAACCAATGATTGTATAATTGTTGGTTCAAGAATGTCAAGTTAGTTAAATTTTGTTAGATAGTTGAGACTAATGATGTTCCATGAAACAATAAAAACACATAAAAGATAGATGGAATATAAATAAATAGCAACCTTGAATTGTTGGAACAAAAACACATAGAAGATAGATGGAATATAAACAAATAGCAACCTTAAATTGTTGGTTCAAGCAACGCGTGCCACATGTCTCTGCCAGATATAAAACACAATGACATTAATTTGTTGGCTACACATCAAGAAATATGTTTTGTTGGTCACTATTCACTTGATGTGATGAAACAACAAATTCATTTTGCTGGTCACCATGCATTGTCTCATTGCACTCGAAAGAGCAAATTCATTCTACTACACCATGTGTTGTCTAGTTGCATCAAGAGCTCACTTGTCATGTCCCCTCGATGCAGAAGGTCCCATGAAAATAACTTGATCCAACAAATATAAAATGTTGACTCTCCAAGTTAAAATAATAATATTTACACATCACTACTAGAGAAAAAAGCTTTCAACGTTGACTTCAAAACACATTCGACAATGGTTCCAGAACTATCTTTGATGCCACCGTTGTGGAAAGTGTTCATCCAACTGTCTTGGTTTGGAAGGTTTCTACATCAGTTTCATAAAATCGTTTTAGATAATTTTAATTATGGTTTAAAAAATGTTTAAAAAGTTAGTATTCTAAGATGGTTTTCATTGAAAACCGTCTTAGAAATGTGACATTCTAAAATGGTTTTGTCTGAAAACCGTCTTAGAATCTATAGAATCTAAGACAGTTTTCAGTCAAAACCATCTAAGGACGTTACGTTTTTAAGATGGTTTTCACTTAGAATCTTTTCAAACAAAACTATCTTAAAATGACACGTCTCTAAGACAGTTTTTGACTGAAAACTGTCTTAGATTCTAAATATTATAAGGCGATTTTGAGTCAAAACCATCTTAGAATGTCATATTTCTAAGACGATTTTCACATCGTTCAATTTTGGCCCTTTTCTATCTACATCGTTCTTATATTGTTTATTACACGGTGTAATGTTGTTGGATTGTGTCAATGTCCAGACCCTTCAGCTTCACCACAAACTCAACATGTCTCTTAAGTTTGTGAAGCTCACGAAGCCTGTAACAGTAAGCGAAAAAGAGATAAATTTCATGTATTAGTTCCACTCCAAGACTTATCTGAATATAACATATAATGAAACAACACAAAATAGTCATTCATATTTTAATAATTGTGAGGAATTGGCTTGTATAAGTAATCTCAGTTGTTGATAATAAAATTGATTGATATTCCAACACATTCATAATTTCTTATGTATGTGCTTGCAATATTTTAATATTAACTATTAATTGTTTCATCATAATTTCTTTATAACTTAGTTTAATTACCTTCTAAAGTGAGTTTCTCATTTTAGAAAACCTAGACCATATATTGATATGATAATCTTACAAGCTAGGAAATGTGGTAGCTTACCTTGCAACTTCAACTCTCCTTTTGGCCTGCTTAGAAATCTCACTGAGTTCTCTATAACTGCTCTTAATGAGTTCTTTATAACTGTTCTTTTCATTGAAGATATTAGAAATTTTTGGTGGTTGAAGTCCATGCAGGGTCTTGTGAGAAAGAGCCCATTGAGCTTCCCTATCCTTTTTACTATAGTCTTTCTTGATGGTGAAGACAGTATGTCACAACATTAATTTTCATACAATAATCACAAATTTGAAACCTATTCATTGAAACTTCGCCATTCCAGAACAAGTATGAGTGAATAAATCATGCAAGCAGATGGCGAACTTCATGACGTCAAGTGGGAAATAGAAGTCAATACTGTAGAGCCAAATCACTCTTTCCCAACCCCAACCAATTCCTTGGATCCTTGCAAAGCCCTAATTGGCATACACTGCTATTCTTGTAGCAATCTGCATGACCATAAGCTCAAAAATATCACTCCACCCTTCTCTCTTAATGTTTTGATAATGAAAATAGTAACATCCTAATTTGATCAAATTTCAGTTACATAAATCCAATTCTAGCATATATGATGTAATATATCATCATTCTTACCAGCTGAGTAATAACAAAAGCAGTTACTAACAACAATATTTAGGGCGTTCGATGAAGGACCAGTTGCACGAGCAAGTGACAAATATCAAAGCTAGGCAGACTATATTGACTTATAGATACAAAGCTACAGTCATTTCATTTGGATTTTCATGAATTGGTCTAACTCCAAATTTGTCCTTCGGTGATGAACAAGGGAACGATGTCAAACATTTTGAACCAAAACAACAACATTAAAATGTGATATGAAAGCAATGAAAGGTAAATATTTCTTACAAGGAAAAATGTCGTCTCTTTGATTGCCCAAAAGAATATAATAGTCATCAGTGCCAAGTAACCTCCAAGCACAACCCCAGTAGCAAAGATTTCATTTAGTTTCCAGTTATCAGGAAAGGGAGATGGCTTAACCCTGTCCTTTGAAATTGTCATGATTGTTCCTGATAGTAGGGGTGTGCAAAAACTAGTTTGGTAAAAAAACTGAACCGAATTGGTTTCAAACCTTTTTAACCGGTTCGGTTTTATATCCAAATAGTCAAACTGATTTAGAAACTGATTCCAAACCGAATTGATTTTAAAAAATTGGTTTTAAACTGAACTAGTTTTTAACCAGTTTTAAACTAGTTCTAAGAGCTGAACTAGTTTCGAACTGGTTTTCGAACTAGTTTTTGAACTATTTTTTTCAAATAAAAACTAGTTTGGTTAATCGAACTGGTTTTGTAAAAACAATTCGGTTAACCGAACTGGTTTTGTAGAAACAATTTGATTAACCGAATTGGTTTTATAAAATAGTGCACTCATTTTTTCTTGAACTAGTTCTGGTAAAAAATCAATTCAACTTAGGTTCGGTTACAATTCAGTTCAATCCCTAAACCAGTTTTTTTAACTCCCCTACCTGATAGTATGACCAATGTTGTTTTAGATCATTATTGTCCCTTTCAGCATATAAAGAGATTTCATGGTATATTTAAGGGAAATAAGAACTTTACCATCAATCAGAATGACAATAATCAAAGCCATCAAGGGTGAGAAGTCAAATTTCCAATCAGTGCAATAAACATGAAGCCAAACTGCATTCAGAAACACAAAAAACAAAATGATCAATATTCATATAGTGTCACAATGAATTACTTATAATAATGACAACAACACTCTACTTACCACTATACGGATTGTGATAGATACTACATAGATCTGAAATGCGAAGAAAAAGGTGTTAAGAGTTAATAATTTTCAACATGTTGAGTGAAAAAAGAACATGTATATCAAGAAAGCGAAAAGTAACATACGATGTAGTTCTTCATTCTTTGAAAAATAGTTTTGCTAGTTAAGACTGCACTAATAATAACGCTAAATCCAAGTTCATTTTTGACCGTGTAACTCAATTAGCAAAACCAATAATCATTACTTATTATTATTACCTGTCAAGCTCTAGGTTCGAGACCTGGACCAAGGATGAACTACATTGGCTCATTTGTCACCTTGAAGGAACTTGAATGCATAGTTAGTCAATTTAACAACATAAATATCTAAATTTAGTGAGTAGTTACAATACTTTGGTCTCCAATATTCCTAGTTACTATAGCAATTAGCAAGGCACATCAAGTACAACAATAGTAGACATCCTCGACAAAGAATATGAGTAACAAAGACATGAATTATTTGTATGCCATAAGCCATAACAAGCTATTGTTAAACCCACTAAGCAGTATTAAGACTATATCCAGTTCTTGACTAACTACCAAGTTCCACTAACTTCTCACAAGTTACAAGTATTGTGTCACGGCCTCTTCTAGATCTACAAATCAAGCTCTACTCCAAGCTTGATTAATACCTAATATCTTTTGTCCTACCAAGCCATTGCTAGCTCTCAACAAAATAGAATAGATTTGTGGTTGAAGTTTGATCAAAGATTAAATCTAGAATCGTTTTCCAGATAGATATACAAATCAATGCTTAGTTTTTTTCTCTCAGTGTGTTCAAGGTGTTTTGAGAGCTTTTTCTAACTTTACAAGAATATACAAAAGGCTTTTGTAGAAATAAAGATGAATGTTTTTCATGCAAAATTCTTCTTTCAGTCTTCAAAGCTTCTAGTTTATATAGGCCTCATCTTCAAGTGTCTGTTGTCTCACAATGAGTAGATATCTTAACTTGATCTCTGTCTGATGAAAATGGTCATTGGGGGCATTTAATGCTAGCATTAAATGCATGTCTTTTCCTCATGCAGAAAGTCCTTTCTCCAATGCTTGTGTGTTAAAGAACTGCAACAGGTAGTCACTTCTTTTTGTTAGAGCAGGTTCTGCGTAGCAAAGTTCTTCTTTTGATGGTGATTGAGGAATTCTAGATCTTGACTTTATTTATTCTTCATAGGATTTGATAAATATGAGAAGAATGTAATTTCAAAGAAAATCTCAGACAGAGTATTAAATAAGGTCTTAAATAATGTATCAGATCATATCCATTTGTTTATCGCCTGAAACATCATATGCGAATTTTGAATGCATGCGGGTTTAGTCATTCTTGGCTTTCTCAAACAAAAGTTTGAATGAGTATGATGATTCAAGAAACACTCAACTAAGTGGATAAACAATCAAGCTCATATACAAAATGACTTTGCTTCGCAAAGGATAAGCAATGTAAGATTAAATGCTTCGTCTAGTGATTTTGTAGAGTTTCACTTCAGAATTTTTCTCGTTACTTTCTATGATAATCTTTGTGCTGTTTTGGGTAGAGGCAGTATTTTATAGACTTCAGTGAAGGATTCATTATGAGATTAGCGTTGAGTCTTGAAATGGCCATTGTCTCACACTGGGAGGTGAGGTGACATGGTACGCTCTAATAGGAGAAAAGGAATAAAAGTACAGACAACAACATGTGTTTCTTACCCGCGTTGAAAACAACATCCAAAGAATATTCTGTAAAAACTTATATTATGTTTTGTTTTTTCCTTTTCTTAAATTCAAATGTTAGCAATTCAAATAAATAGAGGCAAAAATGAATTTCAAATAGAGAGAGATTGTGCACTTCCCTTTGCGGCTAACATAACCTTTTTGTACATGGTTGGACGTCACATGAAGAGTATAAAATGAGTGTGTAAGTGACTTATACCAAATGGATGTGAGTTATAAAAACATTCAGTGTATAAATACTAGTTTTCATAAAGAGTGGACACAATTGATTTTACAACGCCGTGGACCCTAGATGTATAATAAAAAATGTTTTCCACTTTAAGCATAGATGTGACTTGTAGATAACAATTAAGTCATGTCTACTTAAGATCAATTCATTAGATTATCGATAATTTAAACTTTTTGTAAACATCAAAATATAAGGTGTGATAGGTTGCTCAGTTTAGTGGATCATCCATACCTAACACAATGATCACATGATTGGTTGATTGCAAGTTAACTGGATTAACAAGTGTAGGACCATTTCCCTAAGCATTATCTCCTTGCATGCGTTTAATAGATCCATTAGGAGGATCACATCTTTGATTATAATCGAGCCCATGTCCTTGAGAACCCATTGCCTTGAGGTTGTGGTGGGATTGTTGATGGGGGAGTGGTTGTGGTATGAGTGGGGGGTTAAGATAGAGGTGTTGAGTCCAAAGCCCTTGGTGGTTTAATTATAACAAACTTTCTGAACACAAATCATAAGTCTTCTGAGTTTATACCTACTGCTGAGTTTGGTTAAGTGTATTTAGAAAATACAAGTTCTATAAAGAACAACAATTAAAGTAAACTCAATGTTGTCATGAGTCACTCAGAAAGGATGATAAGCTTGAAAGGTCAAAAGAAGACTTAAATTGTCCTTGGTTGTGTACTGTAATGAAGAAGTCAATATTCTCATTGGATGAAGAGAAAAACTTCAAGCCATGAGATGTAATCAACAACTAAAATGACAAGAAGGATGCAAACATAAAGATATGCACAATGAACATGACATGAAGAACAACATTGATACAACACACTTAGAATGCAATTTCATCAATAGTATGAGTTCGTTTTGGACATTGTATCAAGAGTTCCAAAAATGCAATTGAGTTGTTCTTGGTGGCTATGGAAATATTGAAGAAAGCTCTTTAACTTTCATGAACAAGTCATGGTTTGATACAGCCTAGATCATGGACAAATTTAAGCTTCAAGTTGCAAACGTTATTATGTCTGGACAACATGATATATGTGCAATAATTTGAAGAGTGCTTGAGCTACAGAAGTGCATTTGAGATAATCTCAGTGGTTGTTGAAAGCTAAGAGAAAGATATACGTCTTTCATGAAGAAGTCATGGGCTAATAAGGCTTGGATATTGGAAGAAATTGATTATGAAGATAGAGTTGTGGTGAGGGAGATGTTATGAAGTCCAACAAATGGTTGACAGTTGTAAAAATCCAATATGTTGTTGGTTGTGTTAGTGCAAATCTCATCAGCTTGGCTAAGAATTGGATGTAGTCCAAGATTGGGGTGAACCAATATAAAAAACTATGTGTTGAATCTCATATTCCTTTCCTCTTTACATTATGCTATTTGTTGTCATAAATATTGCATCTACATCAGAATGTTTTGAGCATTAGAATGCATACATAAGAAGGTTTTCATAACAAACTTAACTATTTTGTTAAATGACATATCCGAACTAAATCAACTTTGTGATAACAAGATTTGTTTCAAACTAGTTTAATCATATGCATCAAAGTATGAAAACTTTTAGAAATTGTGAAATATATTTTGTGCATGAAAAGTTTCAAACAATATTCTGAATAATGTCATTCTAAGTACTGCAGTCAACACAACAACTTTTTAAGTGTTGAATCATCATTACATAATTTGTGTTTTCATAACAACTAAGAGATACATTTATCTATGTAATGATTTTATGAACATGAGCAAATGCACATTGACATTAAGTTCTCATAATCATATCAAACATTTAAATAAGTGTTGTGACTAACCACTTAGAAAGGCAATCTCTCTAAGTGCTTGAACCTTTGTGTCAAGACTTTCTAAACAGCAAGGTAATCTTGAGTAAAAGTTCAAAAAGGTTAAAGTTTAAAGAAAAGTTAGCAAAGTCACAATTCAACCCCCCTTCTTGTGACATTTTGATCACTTCAAGAGGTTGCAGGCAAAGGTTTTGAGATTGGGGAAAAGGATGAAGAGGGTAAATTCGAGGAAGAGATTGGCGAGGGTAACGAGTTTGATTGGGAAGGTTGGTTAGTGGTATAAGCTATTAAGATTGGGTTGGGTGTAATAGAATGGTTAAGTTTAACAGTCTTAGGGATCTAGGCCTATTTAGCAGATGACTTGATTGGGTTTATCAGATGTTAATGGGCTCTCGAGACTAGCTCAACCTCCTCACCTAACATGTCATAATGCGAACCAAAAAGGGAGGCTTGAGAATTAGCTTTCTTACCTTTACCCTCAGACTTAACTCACTTACCTTGATTAGGCCTTTGTCTAATTTGTTTTTTCACAATCATTCAAGGCCCAAACATATGTGAGGAATTGGGATCTTGATTAGATTATACTTTTGGATTTGGCCCAACAAAACTAGGGTTAGACACGTCATTCTCAATTCCTGCCTCTAGATGATGCCTCATAACTAGGGGTTCCCATGCACCAGTTCGCTGCTCAACCTCAACTGGCAGTTCCAACATTGTTGCTCGCAGTGGTCATACTTTCCACAAAGGAAGCAAATCATATGAAGACCTTTGTATTATAGCTTGAACTTTCACCCTAGAACAATGAAGAAAGACACTAGCTCTCTACGAAGATTGATTTCAACACAGAGTCAAGCAAACATGGCTCTACTTTGGAACAAGGTGTTTTTGTTAACCCTCAGAAGTGTGTTGATGTGATTGCCAACCTCAAACAAGAAGTCCTTCTTGAACAACTCCAATGGAAATAAAGATATGTGAACTCAGGCCACAACTTTGTTAATAATGTGTTCTTGCGAATTGAAGAACAATATCCATTATTGGACCACCATGTAGTGGTTGAAAATGAGCCATGGTCCCTCAAGGAGAGCAAAGAAGTAGTCTTCTTTACACAAAAATTGAACTAGAAACCAATCTTTTGGGAGGTCTAGGGTATGAACCTGGCCATCTTTCCCCCCCACATCTTTTGGAGTCTTACTACAAGAAAACGAAAACCTATTTTGTTTCCAATAACTTTCATAGTCAAGGCATATTACCAGAGCCTGCACCACATGCCATAGGTTAGTGTTTACATGGATATTAGGGCAAGGATTAAAAGGGACCTTACCTCCCTCTTCCTAGCTATCCTCCAATAAAGGACATATGTCATCTGTAACAATAATAATAATGTCACTAGGGTTCAAAGAAAATTTTAATATTGGGTCCCCTATGATTTCCCCATGCCCATGACTTTACCCTTAAATGGTGTGAGATTATGTTTCATTAGAGGACCATTATATAGGGAAGATCCCTTGTGCTTTTTTTGTTTGTTGACCTTCTTGATTCTTCTTTCTTTCAAGTCCTTCTATATTGACAAGGAGGCAACAACAATTTTATTTTTCTCGCCAGACTCAAACATCTAATGTGTTTAGACTCCTTTGATACAACTTTCTAGGAAGATTTATAGTGACATGCAAATAAAATCCTAGTTTAGACATTCTTCTTTCAACTATTTTAAACTACTCACATTTTATCCTTATTTGTTTATTTAATATCCTTAATTGTATATCCTTTTAATTTATTATTTTTTATTTTATTTTTATATTAAATTTCTGTAATTTTATTTCATAAACATAGTCAATAATTAAAAATAACATTATATCACAAATTCAATTATTTATTATAAATTTAAAATATAATTTATATTTAAAATATTTATTTATTATAAATTTTACTATATCTAAATAAATATTTGTCTTGTAAAAGGCTAAAATATTAATTTACAAATATCATATATAAGCACAAACATGAAAATATAGGTGTGCGTTGCACTTGTGGGCTAAATAACTACTTAATAACGGTTTTTTATTTTGTACATCTGGCGATTTTTTGGGTACATGGGCTAAAAATAACTACTACACTTACTAGTACTTTTTAGGGTGAGAGTATTTATATTTTTCATTCATCATTTTTAATGATGATTTTTAGATTATCTCAATTAATTTAAATAAATAGACACGGACATATTTAATTAAAATTAAAAATTGTAAAAATAAAATAATCTCAAATTATGGCAACAAATTAATTTTTAGAGAGTGGTGATACATGAATTCTTTTTTATTTCAAATATCTTACTAATATTTTTTTTCTAAAGGTCCCATTAACATCTTTTATTTTTCTCTATTTTTTTATATCATATAATAAATTTTATGATACATATATTTTTTCTTTTTTTTTCTTCTTTTCTCTGATGTCAAATAACACATGGTGTATAAAAAAAAAAATTCGATGGTGGTGGGTACAATTGAATATGGTCATTTTAAACCCTATTATCACTGGGCACTTTTTCAACTATTTTCTACCGAGAACTGAGAAAAGTCACTGTTTCTTGTCTTGTCATTTAGCACTTAGCATGGTGAGAGAGAGAACGCGCCAGCAAGATAGCCATTCATAAAGAACCATTTAGTTAAGGTTTTTAGGGTTTTCGGGACATGGGCTCTTAGTAAACAACAATGCAAAAAGGAAAGTTGCGATTTTGATTCCATTATCCTGCATTACTTTATGCTTATACCCATTTATTTTGTGATTTTTAAATGTCGAATAGTTATTATTATTATTATTATTATTATTATTATTATTATTATTATTATTATTATTATTATTATTATTATTATTATTATTATTATTATTATTATTATTATTATTATTATTATTATTATTATTATTATTATTATTATTATTATTATTATTATTATCATCATCGTTTTAATGGTTTAAAACAAAAGTAAAATACTTATCATTTAAGAATTATGTTAATACTTGAATTTTGCTTTATGATATTAAAAATAGTTAATGGATCAAGAAAAAATAAAGTATTCTCAATAAATATACATATACATAAAAAATAAAATAAAATCGTTAAAATATTTTGATCATTTTTAATTTAATTGCGGATATGTAGAACTAGAAACTGTAATATCTATTCTCTGCCTTATTTATAGAAGAAGAGGATTTGATTCAACACAACAGTGTAAGGATTTTAATGATCTATATTTAAATACAATTCATAAAATTGTTTTTTTAGTTATATTATAAACGTGAAATATTTAGTGGTTTAGTTTATAATTGTTCTCTGTAAGAAATTACGATTGATTGCCTTTGATTGGATTTTTTTTCCTAATTTTCATCCACGAATACAAGATTTTACTTGCAAAGGACAATTAAGATCAACAAAATGTTAATTAATTGTTTTTAACCGTATGAAATTACTCTCAAACATATTTTTAACAAAAAATAATACAGTAGGAGATATGATATATATACAATAATTCTTACAACAATTTATATAACATCATTTTATATTTATCTTTCTTTATCATATTATTTATTATATTTCAAAATGTTATCTCTTCTTTCACTTTTCTTCTTTTCTTTATTTTTGTTGTAAGATTTGTTGTATGAATATCATTTCTATACAAATAGTCAATATACATTATCAACTCTTTTATAGCCATTAAAACTATTAGCTCTTTTATAAATTAATGTGTATGATAAATTTATTAATTTTTATGATAATTATTTTGAAAATTATATTTAATATAATTTTTCTCTTCTCAATGAGTTAGAAATTGACATATATAATAAATTTATTGATAAAAGTTTATTGCTTTTTACAACAAATATTTTAAGAGTTACATCTAACATAATTTCTCTAGTATCAACTAATAAGAAATAAGTTTAATCCATAAGAAATTAACATATATGATAATTTTTTTTGTCTTAATCCTCTCCTTTATTAGATTTTTTTTTTGTCTTAACTATCTGGTTCATTAGAGAAAAAAAACCATGACTAATTTGGAATTCGGGTGAAAGGTAAGTAAATCTTAACTAAAAATTATTTCCTTGTATCAATCACTTGTGAGATAAATTGATTTCACATATATGATATATTTATTAACTTTTACTATAATTACTTAAAAAATGTACCTAATAGGTCATTTTACCTTTGATTGGATTTATTTTCCTAATTTCCATCCACAAAGTTCCAATACAAGATTTTGCTTAAAAGTATGAGCCAAGGACAATTAAGATCAACATAATGTTGTTTATTGTTTTTAACTGTATGAAATTACTCTCAAGCATATTTTTAACAAAAACAATATAGGTAGTCAGCATATATTATTAACTCTTTTATAGTCATTAAATATAATGTTTATAATATTATTTTTTTATAAATTAATGTGTATGATAAATTTATTGATTTTTATAATAATTATTTTAAAATTTATTTTTAATATAATTTTTTCATTCTAAACGAATTAGGAATTCACATATGTAATAAATTTATTGAATTTTTTATTGCTTTTTATAACAATTAAATTCAAAACTTTGTATACATCATACACAAAAATTAATATCTTTTTTAGTATACTAGTATTCATTATTGTATAATTTATTAAATTAAATATTTAATAATTAATACTTTTCACAAAAAATAGACTATTAAAATATATTCAAATAAAAAAATTTATGACAAGTAATTAAAAATCAATATAAAAATTGATTATATTCACAATTTATCATGTATCTTTGTGGAATTTATTGCCATTAAATATTTTTATGTCTGTGACATAAATTTTTGGAACTGTAATTAATAGTAACTAAAATATAGCAATAAATTAATGAAAAAAAATCTGGTAAAACAAAAATGAAAAAGCACATTGATATTTCTCTGGTAGTAAAACAAGATCATTTCCTATCATAATAAAATAAAATATTTCAACATTTTGATGACTTATTTCATGAAGCTTGTCCAGCAATTAAGTGTAGTGTACGACTGAATTGTCTTTAATTGTGGCTACCCTCCCCACCATTCCTCACCTTACCACATCCTTTCTTTCTTGGTAACAGTAATATTTTGTATCTTCAGCTGCCAGGCGCCGTTTCCTTTTACTCTCTCTCTTTCTCTCTCCTCCTTTTTTCAAAATCCAGTTTTTACTCACTGTGATCATGGCTCCACTGCCTCAGTGTTCTCCATAGCACAATCAAACACTGATCCAATTTTTTCTCCTCCTCCCTCACAATCTGACAACATACACACCAAAATTCAAATTACAATACCAAAAAAATGGTGGGTATATATGCGTATACATACATACCATAGAGTCATAGTCATATACTTCTTGCTATTCCATTTTTATGTCTGTTTTGAAGTTAATTCAGTTCACTCTCCTGACGCAAACTCAAATCAAAATTCAAATTGCAAAGGAAAAAAAAATAATCGCCATGGTGGATGTCCTTTCTTTCTCTTAGGCTCTCTCTCAGCTTGCATGCGTGCTTGCCACTTTGTTCTTTTTGCTGTTTCAGTTTGTCTATTTTGTTGAATTTAGTTTAATTCATTAATTGGCTTGCGCAGTTCGTTTCTTCTTCATCGCATGTTCCCCGTTGGCTTCAAGTCCTCCTCACAGAGAAGTTCTACAACGCTTGCATAATTCACGAAGGGGCAAAGAAGAACGAGAAGAACGTGTATTGCTTGGATTGTTGCATCAGCCTCTGCCCTCACTGTTTGTCCCCTCACCGCTCTCACAGACTCTTGCAGGTTCTGCTTTAATTTCTATGTTTCACAGCAAGCACGAAGAACATTCCTTCCACTAAAATTATTATTTATTTATTTATTTGCACCCGTTTGCAGATTAGAAGATATGTGTATCATGATGTTATAAGGTTGGGTGATGCTGCAAAGTTAATTGACTGCAATTCCGTTCAAGTTAGTTTCTTCTTCTCCTTCGTTTGTTTGTTTTTTTTTTTCTTCTAATTTTGAAAATACATGTTCAGTTCAGCATAATTGAACAAGGATATGAAACTTTATTATAAAACATACAGAAAAATATTCGGGCTGGGTCTAATTGCATTCTTGCACCTTCTACCTTTAAAATTGGCTTTCTTGTAATGATTGAAATTAGAGTTTCCGTGTATCATTATTTTTTATTTCCCTTCTCTGTAATTTACATGCTAGTTAATTTTCAATTCGTTATGGGTGAGTGGGAGTTGCTTGCACAATTGATAGAAGGAGAAAAGTGGGGGGTGTTGACATGTTGGTGTGTTTTATGAATTGGTATTCTGAATTTTGAGCTCATTCACTCACCCACATGGTTGGTTTCTCTCTCTCTCTCTCTCTCCAGTCCTACACAACCAACAGCGCAAAAGTGGTATTTTTAAACCAAAGGCCACAGACAAGGAACTTCAGAGGCTCCGGCAATTTCTGCGGCACCTGTGACAGAAGCCTGCAAGACCCATACCACTTCTGCTCCCTCTCTTGCAAGGTCCCTCTTTTTGTCACTCCCATTTTTTCCCTCTCACCAACGTTATCATTATTATTATTATTATTATTTTTATTATTCCATCATGTAACCTTTTTTATTACTATCTTTTGTTCTCTTATGCAGTGTCTAATGTTTTGTTTATTCCCTGAAACCTTCTCGTTCCATGCTTTAACAGATCAATTATCTCGTCCGAACAACGGGCTCTCTCTGCAACTATCTCTTCGAGTGCAACTACCTGCCACTACCGGAATCTGGACTCGACGACGGATTGATGACCCCTGACTCGGTTCTCGAACCGGCCGGTTCGGCCCGAACCTCGTCCGGTTCGGGAGGGTACGGAGGGGTGGATTGCAGAACCACCTTGGCTTGCACTGCCACCACCGAAATTGTGAGAAAGAAGAGGACCGGCGGCTCCACTTTCCGGCCACCGTGCCGGCCGGCGTGCTCGCCAGTCTCGGAAATCTCAGCGGGTCTCATGAACCGGAGGAAAGGGAACCCCCAGCGGGCCCCACTCTATTGAAGAACTTGCGAGAGAGGGTGAGGAGGTTCTTTTGAAATGAAAACAAGAAAAAATACTTTATCAAATATTATTATTCTAAATATTGTTATTATTATGGAGTTTAAATCTGGGGTTGGAACTTGGAACTTACTATACCTTACAGGGGAAGAAAAAAATAACCTCCTAGTTTTGTAGAGAGTATCACCCTCTGCTTTGTTGTTGCAGCTATGTATCTATCTACCCGGTTTGTTAGAATTTATTTTGAGGTTTATTACTGTTACTGTTATAATAGTATATTATATATAATATATGATAGTTTGATTTGTCTCGTGGTAATTCGATGGTGTTGTATGCTGAATTTGTGGTTTTATGAGTGCACACGGTTTGACCAGAATGGAAATTTATGTATAGGGTTGGTTTTTGTGACTTTTGAGGCAGCAATTTTAGTTAGTGATTAGCACAACTTACTATGGATTTTGGTGTTTTGTGTATGCTTGCTTTCTCTGGGCTATAATGCTGGACATGAAAGAGGAAATTGGGTGATCAATTTGTGTAAAATTTGGATGAATTTTACTTGGGTCATGCCATTTGTGGAGGCAAATAAATGTGTTAGTATTTGGTTGGATTAGGCCGAAAACTTAAAATGGAATGGGAACCGGGTGCAGATACAGCTAATTGTTTTTTGTTTACTTGAAAGAGGAAAGAGGAAAAGAGGAAAAAACAGAAACGCAGCGTTTTTAAGAGGAAGCGGCTATGGGTTGAGTGTGTCCCTCACTAATCTTATGGTAAATCCCAGAATAGCAAGGATTGGGTATGTACTACACGTTAATTTGTCTTATACATATTTTTTTTTTTCTTCTTCTCGTTTCTGCTTCCTAGTGCAGCGTAGTGACAAAATTCAAAGACAGTGGTCTTTAATTTATTGCTATTTGTCCCTATCCCATTGCGCTGCATTTGAGGTGTCCTATGGGAAACTTGCAACTTCTTTATTCAACTCCCAACTATTCAAATCATATAATATTAAATGGTGGATTTTTGACTTGTTTACGTCACCATAAATATCCTAAGTTTTAGGAAAATAAATGATACACTACATACTAGTAGTATATTTATTTTATTTTATTAATTTATAAATGTCTTTCTGTTTTATTACTTGTTGAAAATATTAAAGTAAGAATGAGTTTTAAAATAGTTTTTTGTAAAATGTGTGCATTCTGTAAATATTAAATCTTTTAAATTGTGATCGGCAACATTAAATCTTTTTATCCATAAATTCTCTGTTTAAGTCATTAAATCTATTGAACAATTACGTTTAAATATTTTTTCTTATCATTGTTATTGTTTGCTTTACTATATAAAACTGAAATAAATAAAAAATTAGGAAAAGATAATTACTGTTTTAATATTTTTAATAAAAATTAAAGTAATGAATATTTTTCTCATTTATTTAAAATAATTAATATTTTAAAACCAAAGGAATATTGAAGGAAAGTTATTTATTAATTTTATCTAACATATTGAATTTTTATTTATTCAATATTTCTTCCTTTTATAATTCCTATCTGTTTTTAGAATTGTCATTTGTCAAAACATCCTTTAAAGATGAATGTCTAATAGTACTGTAGTTGATGGGGATTTAAAAGCTTTGCAAATGGCATTATACATTACCATGTGACTATTTTTTTTGTTATATATCAGTATACCATGTGACCACGAGTTCAAACTCAATTTAAGCCAATCACGGTAGAAGATTTTATGGGTAAAAATAGTAGAAGAATTAATGGCAAGATGATTGATTGGTGTAACTACAATAAACAGTCCCCCCACTTTGGCTTTAATCTGTTTTTTTTTTTTTTTTCAATCCTTCCACTCCAAAGTAGTCATGCAATATGCCACCAAATAGGAGAAAGTCTGCAAATCTCCTTAATTACTGGTTGGCAAGTGGAGTCCATTTGACCCACCTTACCTGAGCAATGGCCACAGCTACTTGTCCTTTTCAAGTTCTGGGTAAAAGGGTGACTCTTCATGATCATATCCCATTGGATATCATATTGGCCTAAAAGCATAAAATGACATAACATCTATAAAAGGTGGCTTCTAGGGTGAAGTCCAAAACTTTCTCCCTCACCCGTGTATCCCTAAAACGACGGGTAGTAGAAGGTTTTAAACAGAAAAAAAAATTAAAAATTATATTAAATTATTAAAAAATAAAAATAATTTTTTTGTTTTTTATGTTTTTTTTATCTTCTTTAATCTCTTGAAGACTTTATACGACTAAATAGTTTATTCAATCCATAAATTGGGGTGATCATTCTTGTTTCTCATGGATGTGATTATTATTTCTTTTGATGGATTTTTTTGGTAAAGTCAGATTTCTCTCAACATTTGCTTCAAAGAACTAAACCTTGATTTTTTTTCCTGCTCGATAATGTATAATTTCTATTCTATTATTCTATTTGACTCTATATGACATTCTAATGCATTTTATTGTCCTCATGTGGAGAATCAATCATCTTTCATATGAAGATAGAAAAGTGATTTTCTCAGCAAGAATCTAGCGGTCCATCGGCGGCATGTCTTCATGTCTTTGTTGGCATTGGGTTCTTTCAATAACATAGAGGTAATTACAAGTACAAATTTCTTGTTTATTATGACCCAAAAGAGTTTTGAAGTGGTAATGTTCTTGTTATGAGATTGATAGTGTGTAATTTGTTTAAAATATAAATTTTGAAATGAATTAAATTTTAGAATTTGGTTTGAAAATGTGAATGAAATTTGATGTTGGGTCTCGTGCCATTGTTAGCAGCAAGCAATAGAAGAATGATTATGGTAAGTAAAGGTGGAAGATAGAAAAAAGAAAAAGAAAAAATAATATTTTATAAAAAATAAAATAATGTATTAAATAACTTGCTCATCCAGTGTCCTTTCTTAAATCTCAGCCATTCAATATTTTTTAATATATCCTACTGTTATTTTTTATTGCCTCACGGGTGCACCCCAAAATTAGTTACTTTACTTTAGAATCCACCCATCTAAGAACCCTTTATTTAACGTCTTGCATTTTGAAGCAACAACTTGGGTTCAATACCACAAAAGCCCTTCCTAGTTGTCAAACGAGTATAAAATACATCAGGGATTTAGATTAGTTTTCCACTTGTCCTATACTAGAAGGCTTTATACGAGCGTTATTCAGTTTTGTCTTATAGTTTTTAATTTTGTCTCTTTTAGCTGAAACTAAGCCATGATATTCCCAATATACAATCTTTTTTTACATACTACCGAACCGTTTTTTTTTTTTTTTAAATCAACAGGAACGATGCGTTCTGGGTCAGAGGAAGCTGTAGTCTTGGCATTATTCAAAGATCTTAGCTAGTAAATATATAATATTTCTTTTTGTGTAATTTATATTTTGTTTCTCCTTTTTTTGACTGAAATGGATGAAGTACTTCTGTGACGGACAAAAATTATTATAGGTGGACAATTATTTACGAGTATGAACAAGAAAGTTTAGACTTAAATAATAATAATAATAATAAAATCCTTATAATTTTTACACATTTCAATTTTGATTCATATAAGTTACTTCTTCATGTATTATTAGTTCCATTATAAAAAAATGGTATTACTAATTAATACTTATTTAATTTTTTTTATCTCTTATAGCAAGTTGCCTTGTGGCGGCATGGTGAAACAATGACAACGACGATGATTATGACAGTGAAAGTGAAAGTGATGGTAGCTGATAAAGGTGATGATGACAACGACAATCATGATAGTAGCTACAACAATGATCATGGTAGTGGCAACAACGATGACGAAGGCCCTAACGGTGGAAGTGATGACGGTTGACGACGATGGTGATAGTGACAACGATAATCATGATGATAGCTGCAATGAAGGTCATGGTAGCGACAATGACCGATATGATGATGGTGATGAGTTACTTTTCATTTTCATCCTTCGTTTTCTTGTAATCTAACTGTTGAGATAGGTTACTCTTTAGAACCATTAGATTACATGAAAATGAAGGGTGAAGATTATGAATTATTCGTTTATGATCTCTCTCTCTCTCTCTCTCTCTCTCTCTCTCTATATATATATATATATATATATATATATATATATATATATATATATAATGATATTACTTGAGAAAGAGCTTTGTCATCCATAATGATTCTATCCGGCTCAAACATGATTGTTTTTAGTGGAGGATGATAATGTGGTTTAGAACAAAAAACAATATTAGTTTTCCATGGACTAAATTTAGTTAATTTAAAATATAAGAACCAATTCCATAAATTTATAAGGATCAATACTCAAATGTCTGAAAAAAAACACGGATTAAAACTTTAAACTTTTAAACAGGACTGACCCAATAATAAAACAACTAAAGGTCAAGCTTTGGGTTTACCTAAAAAAATATGTTTGTTAGGGAGCAATTATTCCTACTACTAAATTTGCTATTTAAACTACCCATGTGGGTTTTATTTTATTTTTCAAATTTTCCTTTTTCAACAAATCATAATTCTGTTGGCAAAATACAAAACAAAATCACTTTTGGGTTATGTAAGAGGGAGTGTATATATATATATATATATATATAGACGCACACACACACTTACACACAACAAACACATGATTTGGTTGTATACTTTACAAATGAAATAATATTTTCATTGTGTATTTTTTATTGCTCCCCTTTTTATGAAATGTAAATATATTTTTGTTTTGTTAAATTTTAACGAAAAATTATAATTAATTTAGATATAAGTTGCTTTCTTTACTTGAATTAGTTATGATAAAAATTATACTAATGATGACACACATTACCTTTTCTTAAAAAATAATCAAATTAGTTGATGTAAATGATCCTTTTATTTAAATTTAAACCAATGATGACATAAGTTACCATTTTTAATTGTAATCAAATTAATTATGATACAAAATTAATATCATAAATTGATTTAATTACTATTAATAAAGATAATTCTTATAATAATTAATTCGATTATGTTTATAAATGGAAAGTTCTATTCAATTCATTTAATTTTGATTAAAAAAGATACTAATTACTATTAAAAATGATAAATTATATCACAATTAATTTGATTGCTTGATAATTAATTAATAAAATACGTAAGAAATACACAATGAAATTTTGTTTTCATTGTGTGAAATGGGGAATAAAAAAAGTAAACAACGAAATCACATTTATGTTGTGTATTTTTTTACACCTCTCTTTCACACAATGAAAACATGATTCCATTGTGTATTTTGCCAACAAAATCATATTTTTGTTAAATAGAAATTTTTGGAAAAGAAAATATTTAAAGGTTAGGTGGGTAGTGCCAATAGAAGTATTGGTAGGTGTAAAGACAAATTGCACAAGAAGGGGGGATTGAATTGTGACTTTAGTAATTCTTAAAATCTTTTTGCAATCAAACAAAGTTTTTAATATGAAGAAGAAACTTTGTAAATCAAATAACAAATCTTATGAAAAACACACTCAGACGACGAAAAGCAAACACATAAAGCACAAGATGTTTTCGAAAGCTTAAAAATCAATTCGACCTTGGGTTAGTTGAAAGTAGAAGGAAAGCAAGAAAATATCAAACATAGAAAGTTATACTGGTTCATTTCTACCAATAAGACTACGGTCAATTCTTGGCAAAACGCCAAGTTTCACTAACTTCTCACAAGTTACAAGTATTATGCTATGGTCACTTCTGACTTTACAAATCAAGCTCTACCCCAAGCTTGATTAACACCTAGTATTCTTTGTCCTACCAAGCCACAACTGGCTCTAACTTTACAAGAATATACATAATAGATTTGTGGTTGAAGTTTTCTTAGAGACTAAATCTAGATTCATCTTATGGAAGAATATACAATCAACAATTAGTCTTTTTCTCTGAGTATGTTCAAGGTGTTTTGAGAGCTTTTTCTAACTTTACAAGAATATACAAAAAGCTTTTTGCAGAAAAGAATAATTAATATTTTTTTTTGTGTAAGATTCTTATTATAAATCTTCAAAGCATGTAGTTTATAAAAGCTTCATCTTCAAGTGTTCGTTGTCTCACAACAGGTAAATTTCTTCACTTGATCTTTGTCTAATGAATATGGCTGTTAGGGACATTTGATGCTTGCATTAAATGCATGCCTTTTCCTTATCTAGAGAGTCCACTCTTCAAACTTGCATGTTGACTACTACAACAAGTAGTCACTTCCTTTGTGTCAGAGCAGGTCTTGTGCAACAAAGCTTTTCTTTTGATGCAGAAAACATCTCATTTTATTCATATCAAGATTTTCACATCAAGAAGATGTGTTTTAAGAACAAAATAAAATGTTCAGGGCAGAAATAACCATAAGAGCTCCCTCTGAATCATTGCTTTCTTCGGACTTTGTCATTCCCCCTTAAATGATGCTGAACTTCAAATTTTTACTTTTTTCCCCTTTTTGTTTGGCAACTTCTTATCAAGCTTCTTAAGAAACTCATCACTAGAGTCCTAAAAATTAGAAAAGAGACTAACAAGGTTACCAGGGGGTGTTGGAGGATGAGGAGGTTTCCACCTAGTGGCTTTCTTGTAGAAGTAGTCATCAATCAAAGATCATTTGTGAGCCTCTTTCTTAGCATGAGAGCGATCCTTCAAGACTTGAGTAAGTGCCTCTCTAGTTCTGATGAGTTCCACTTCAAGCAGACAAACATAGGCACGAGAAGGTGAAGGATAATACACTTGAACAATTAAGGAGGCAGAAGCAACTTCAACATCAAATTCAACTTCTTTAATGATAGGATCCACTAGGTGTGTGAAGAAGAATCTAGAGAAAGGAATAGACACCATAAAAGAGAAGGTGTGATCAAACTTAGTTTAGAAATCCTTGATCCATGTGAAAA
This sequence comes from Glycine max, assembly GCF_000004515.6. Taxonomy (NCBI): domain Eukaryota; kingdom Viridiplantae; phylum Streptophyta; class Magnoliopsida; order Fabales; family Fabaceae; genus Glycine; species Glycine max. The sequence continues at coordinate 20,529,795 of NC_016088.4, forward strand.
TCATGTTGAAATGAGTTTCTTGGGTGAAACAAGAGTGGTTCAAAGTTTGATAGAATCGCCAACTTCATGATGATAGGCATCCACAAATGGCTTCTCCTCAGGTTCCAAATCAGAGCAACACTTCTGCAACCTACATAACCTTCTTATGTCATATCCATTTAGAGTTATGAGATCAAACTTGTTTTTTAGAGCTTCAAGCTCATGTTTGAATAGACGACTAGGTCGAGCTTTAACAAATTTGACAGACTTAGCATCGTCATCATCTTCAATAAGTAGTTCCTTGCCTTGTAGCATTGGACCTTTTGATATGAGACATGTTTATCATCAACAATCTGAAAGTGAGTTTTGGAGTAGCTAGACAGGAGAACTATGACCCCAACATGAAAGGCTTGTAAGTGTTGAGCCTTTGGATTCGGAGAAAAGAAGCTTGCCTTGATCTGATCTCCTATCTTTAGGTGGATAAATTTGTTCCCCAAGCTGTTCAAGCTACACTAGACTTTAGGAACAATCCTCCTTCTACATCATTCGAGGAAGGTTCCCCTATTCAGATTACTAGACCAGCACTAGTTATAATTCTCGCTGTGAAAGTTATAATGAAGGACAAGGAACCAAGTGTCCACATCGAGCATTATTCAACATGAACTCCCTGGTAAACGCTAGTTATGTCATCAAAGCTCACCTTTTGCTGCGTGGCATCCACCACTTCTTTGAAGACCCCAAAGTGGTAGTGCCTAAACTTATCCGTGAGTTCTGAAGGACTGCAAAAGTTTATAGGAATGAAGATTTTGGGGGTTACTTTGTTGGAAAAGTACTTGGAATACAAGTGAAGTTGTTAGTTGAAACCATTACTTAAGCCATTTATTGCGAGCGTTGAGGAACCAAGTTCATGAAAAGCTGGGGACATGAACTAGAAGATCACATTGAGCACTGCTCGGAGTCATAGTTTGGTTGCTCCTAGTCTCAAAGGTTTAGACTCTCTGTAGGAGCCTACAACTATATGTCTTCAATCTAGAAAGCCACATCACACTTAGACCAATCCCATGGAAGAAGAACATTGAAGGTACATAGAAGACCCATCAAATTTCACTTGAATTTGAAATTGAATTTGCGAAGCCAAATTTTGGAGCCAAAATTTCACTAATTATGATTAGTGAATTTCAGTTATGGTTCAGCCCACTAATCCAAGATCAAGTCCAAGATTCTCCACTAAGTGTGCTTAGGTGTCATGAGGCATCTAAAGCATGAAGGACATGCACAAAGTTTGACTATATGATGTGGCAATGAGGTGTAGTAAGCAAATGCTCACCTCTCCCTCTAAAATTTAATTGGATTGGGCTTCTCCCAATTCAATTAAATTTATTTCCCAACACACACATCAAATATTCACTTAATGCATGTGAAATTACTAAGCTACCCCTAATACAAAAACTAGTCTAGGTGCCCTAAAATACAAGGGCTGAAAAATCTTACATTTCTAGGGTACCCTACCTACATTATGGAGCCCTAAATACAAGGACAAAAAATAATGAAATCCTAATCTAATATGTACAAAGATAAGTGGACCCAACCTTGGCCCATGGGCTCAAAAGTCTACCCTGAGGTTCATGATAACCCTAGGGCCTTCTTCAATAGCTCTAGCCCAATCCTCTTGGAGCCTCTTGCTCATGGCTCTGGTAACTGGTCCATTCCTAGGGAGGATTGCATCATCACACTGACCTAGGAAAGATGAAAAGACATATGAACTTAAGCCCCCAAAGTTAAGAACAAAAGTTGCATGAAAATAAGAAAAATGGGCTTAACTAACTCTTCAACCCAAAATGCTAAGTAATCCATCCAAATAAATTCCAGCCCATAGATACAAGTTGAGTCTTAAGTGTTGGGCTAAGTTTGCTCTCCAAATTATTGTCTTCAAGTTTGATAAAATAATCTTCAAATTATAGATATGACACAATTCATGAATTGGGCTTTAATTCAGCTAAACCTTCTTTAGCTTGCACCTCCATGATTAAGCTTTGAAAAGTATTTTTGCTTCTACTTTTGTCAATGAGCCTTCCATACTTTAAAAAGGATATTTAGACATTCACAAGTTCATATTAAAGGGCCTAAATGACTACACTGACCTTCTAATACTTTGCTTGCTTAAACTAGAGTTCACTCTTGCTTAACCCACAACTCACTTAAGCTAGAATGCATCTTCACTTAAGCTAAAATTCCATTACATGATGTCTTTGTGTTAAAATTTGAATTACATTAGGATTTACGTTGGCTAAGTGTAACCGAATACCAATTATAATACTGAATAGAAGCACAAGTTGTCTCCCAAGAGAATAATGCAAGGATAAACATTCAAATTAAAACCTTTCGGATAAATATATTTTTGTGTTTTTATATTTTAAACTACCTAAAATCAAAACTAATAAAAAAAAATAAAAGATGTATTTTTCTAGAGAGATTAATGTACTGAAAATTTAATACCAGAAATTAAAAGAAAATGTAAGAAGAGGGTTTTTCAGTGGGGGTGGTGCATAGAGGTGTTTTTTTTTTTTTGCTGGTGCTTATGCCTCTATTTATGGAATCATAGATATGTTTAATAGAGGCAAATGATCTCCTTAATTTAGAAAATAATATAACCTATACAAGGAAATTATCTCTTCAGCTGATATAATCTGTTTTAATTGTTGCAGTTATCTTTCAAGTGATTTTCTTTATTTATCTTCGAGCTATATCTCCATAATTATCTTTTTTTTGAATTAATTCAGTTTTTGGACGCATTCTCTAGCGCACTCCTCGCTTAAGCGAAACCAGTCTCGCTTAAGCAAGACATCTTCTGTAAATTTTCATCTTCTATGTTTGAGTTGGCTTGAGTGGCTTATGCCTCGCTTGAGCGATGCTACCTTGTAAAATTGTCTTATTTCTCTATAAAAACTCACAAAATCATATTAAAAACTTCCAAAATCACAATTCCTATCTAAAACAAGGCCTAAAGTATACTAAGGTATTAAATAAACGTCTCAAATTGCATATGAAAATATAGTAAATTTGCCCTTTATCAATACTTTAAACTTAGAAGCTTGCTTGTCCTCAAGCAAGACTGAACTAAAAACAAAATGACCAGTAAAAATTTAAAATAAAACTTGACTAAAATAAGAACAAGGATTCACAATGATAAGTTACAAACACACTTCTCTTGCATTCCCCCTTTTTATTCAATGATTTATTTGATTATGTGCTTCAATCGTCTAAGTATGGTGTCCATATTCAGCTTTTTAGCTCAACCAAATCATTTGCAAAGTTCAAAACATGGAACAAGAATGACATTACAAATATGATCACATAGCAACTTGTCCTCTCATGAAGTGTTTCACGCTTAAGCTCATGATTTAGCTTGGGTAAGTGTTTCACTCAATTGACATCTTAGAACACCACAATTCAACTTTGACTTTCATCTCAAGTTAATCAATAAATCAAAGGCATCCAGAGATCACTAAGGACTTTATTTGCTTGTAACGGGGTTTGGCTAACAAGGAGTATTGGTTTTTCTAGATATTTCAAAGTAACTTAGAGAAAGGAAAACATTAGCCTATTCATTTCATTCATTCACTTCCTACCAATCCGTGGTATCCCATATTTTCAATTTCATACATACTTTGCTTTGTCCTCAATTTTTTTATTTTTTCTTTACTTTGCTTCTCTTTTGTTTTTCTTTATTTTTCTGTTTTTCAGATTTTTTCCTTTTTCAATTCTTTACAAGAGAGAATGAGGATAAAAATTTCAACCTTTGTTCATGTGATAGCTTGTTTGTACCCTTTATTTTGTTCCCTTTGAGTGGTGTATTACCACTCCAAACTTAAAACTTTTCCAAGTTCCTAGACCTATGCTCTCATATCCTTTAAGTTAAGGGTAGTAGCAGATATATAAACATATAAATTTCAAGGTTGGGGATAAAAAAGAATACATCAATTAAGCTCAAAGTAAGATGCAAGGGATAAACAATGTAGGGTAGGCTTTTTGGCTATTGGCTAAACATGCAAACATGGCCTTGATCATTTCAATGTATGCAATTGCAATCATTCTACAATATATTTAGTCATTGTCTATTGTGAGTGAAATAAGAGTGTCTTTCAATATATATTTGTATAATTATAACGATCATTCACTCACTGGGCTAGGTCTACAAGTTTCTTTATTTGCTTTCAATTTTTCATGCCAAAATCATTACACATCTCAATCAAGCAAAATCAATGGTTTTTCACTTTTAGCATTGAGTTCAACCACACAAAGAATGATTTAAGCACCAAAATTTGTTTTATTTTATGGTGGGTTTGCAAGAAAATGGTGATGCTTCTTAATCACTTGTGTTTCCTTATCTTCCTAATAATAAACATATTCCTAAACTACCACACATATACTAAACAACTAAACTAATAAAGACAAATTAACAAAAAGTAAAAGAGAGGGATAGAGAAGGCTTCACTTAGGGCTGTAGAGCCCTCAAAATCTCCTATTATCCATTGCAACCTCGCCACCTCCTGGACATTAAGTATGTGGTCCTCGAAATGTGATGACCATTAATAAGGCTGCACATGACGAACAAAGCTAAAAAATGCAAGTTAGTGCTATGCTACTGAGTGATAATTTAATTTAACTTAAAGCTAAAAACTATCCTAAATGAATGTAATGTAAAAAGTAAGATTTAGAAAGCTAGGTTGCCTCCCAGTAAGCGCTTCTTTAATGTCACTAGCTTGACATTTGGTGTCACTCTAAGGATCTTCGAGCTTGCTGACTATGATGTGTTGTAGGACTTCTCCACTAAGGTATATCTTTAATCTTTGGTTATTAACCAACCAGTTGTGGTCTTTGGATTGGTCCTCTATCTCTATAGCTCCATAAGGCTTAACATCTTTGACAGTAAAAGGACCACTCCATCTCGATTTTAATTTTCTGGGAAACAATTTTAATCTTGAGTTGTAGATCAATACTTGTTGTCTGAGCCTGAATTCTCTGTGGATGATCTTTTTGTCATGATACTTCTTGGTTCTTTGTTTGTAGAACTTGGATGATTCATATGTGTTGAGGCTCATCTCTTCAAGTTCATATTGTTTTACCTTCTTCTTCTCTCCGGATGTTGTAGAATCAAAGTTGAGGAACTTCATGGCACAATGAGCTTTTATTTCTAACTCCACTGGTAGGTAGCATGCTTTTCCGTACAACATTTGAAATAGGCAGAGGCCAATGGGTGTTTTGAAGGTTTTTGTATATGCCCATAGGCAATCATCAAGCTTTGCATCCCAATCCTTCCTTGAAGTAGCTACAGTCTTTTCTAGATCCACTTGATCTCCTTATTTGAAAGTTTAGCTTGTCCATTTGTTTTAGGATGATAGGGTGATGCTACTTTGTGTCGAATATTGTAGTTTTGGAGGACCTTTGAGAGTTGAGCATTACAAAAATGTGTACCTCCATCACTAATCAAGAGTCTAGGCACTCCAAACCTAGCAAAGATGTTTCTCTTTAAGAATTTAGTCATCATCTTTGCATGATTGGTTGGGCTAGCAATTGCTTCCACCCACTTTGCGACATAGTCAACCACTACCAAGATATATTCGTTGCCACACAAGGATGGTAATGGACCAACAAATTCAATTCCTCAACAATCAAAAACTTCTACCTCCTGCAAGTTTTGTAATGGCATTCATGTCGTCTAGATATGCTATTTGTTGCCAGTTATCGCATGATTGTGCATAGTTATGAGCATCTTTGAAGAGTCTAGGCCAATAGAATCCAGCTTGAAGGATCTTTGCAGCTATTCTTTCTCTGTTGAAGGAGCCTCCATATGGTGAGTTATGGCAATGCCAAAGTATGCTATCTTGTTCTCCCTTTTGTTACACATCACCTTAACAAATTGTCACCACTAATACGAAAAAGAATAGGATCATCCCAAACATACCCGGTGGCTTCTCGAAAGAACCTTTTTCTCTTGTGGAATTTCATACCTTCTGGTGGTTGTCCCGTGGCCTTAAAGTTTGCCATGTCAACAAACCAAGGGTAGTCCTCGTCCTTGAAACTTACTGCCATGAGTGTCTTGCCTCGGAATTCTACTTCGATCTTCTTGTCTTGCTTGGTAACTTCTTCATTGACTAGTCTTGATAGATGATTGGCTACTAGGTTGTCACAACCTTTTTTGTCTCAGATCTTTAGATCAAACTCTTGTAGTAGAAAAACCCATCTAATTAATCTTGGCTTAGAATCCGCCTTGGCAAGTAGATATTTTATAGATGAATGGTCGGTGTACACAATGATCTTTGATCCTACAAGATATGATCGAAGCCTTTCAAGGGCATAAACCACTACTAGCATCTCTTTCTCCATTGTTGCATAGTTGATTTAGGCTCCATTTAGAACTTTGTTGGCATAGTAGATAACATGAAATCTTTAGTTCCTCTTTTGTCCTAATACTACTCCTATAGTCACTAGCATCAAACATTAATTTAAATTCTTGCCCCCAATTGGGAGCCACTACAACCAGTGTGGTTACTGGCTTTTTTCAAGAGGTTGAAAGCTTGAAGACATTCTTCATTGAAGTGGAACGGGTTCTCTTTGACAAGTAAATTACTGGTTTGGCTATCTTAGAGAAATCTTGTTGGAACCCTCTATAGAAACCAGCATGCCCGAAAAAACTTTTTACTCCTTTCCCATCTCAAGATGGTGGGAGCTTTCCAATTATTTTGAATTATGTTTTTAAATAGTAATTATTTTAATTGTAAATATATTTATTTTATTTTATTTTAAATAGTTATTATTCCTCTGTTAACAATCATATTAATATATTTATACATTAAAAAATTCAAAAATTTAATATTTGTTTTAATTAAAAATCACTATAACTCTTACGGATTAGTTAATTTGTAAGGGTTATATGGATTTTTAATTTTTTAATTAAAAGAAATATTAAGATTTTAATTTTTTTTAAATTAGAAATATGTTAGTATGATTGTTAAAAAATAAACAATAACTATTTAAAAGCAAAAATAAAATTAATATATTTAAAATTAAAAAACAATTACTATTTGAAAATATAATTCAAAATAATCTATTTTTATTTAAAAAATAAACAATAACCATTTACAAACAAAAAAAAATATTTACGATTAATAAAAATTACTATTTAATAAATATTGACTATTTAAAAACAAAAATCAAAATATATTTTTATAAATAAAAAAATTTACTATTAAAGAAAATAAATTAATTTATTAATAAATTAAAAAATACGGATTAGTGAATTCGTATGAGTTATATCAAAATTAATTATCACAAAATTTATTATTTAAATTTACATGTGCATTAAATATACATTAGAATCTTTAGTATTATATATATCAACATTATTTATTTTACAACATAATTAGTACTAATAATGTAAAAGTCACATGTTTGACTCCTACTTAGGCCATTAATTTTAAATTAATTCATAAAACATATTTTTGAAAAAATTAAGAAAAAAACACTTACAGATGCCATGGTTGGGTCTTCGATAGGGGTAACTAGTATTTTTGGACAATATCCGACAATAACTAAATAGAAAATTTATATAGGAGGGATTATAGATATATTTTTCAAGAATTTGAATATTTAAAATGGGAAGTGAAAAATTTTGCTAAAAATTAAAATATAAAAATAGGAAAATAAAGCTAAAAAGATAAAAAAAAAATATAAATCAATATTAAAAACTGAAATATGTAAATATTTATTTTATTTGTTTTAAAAAAATTTATCAAAAAGGGAAATGAAAATTTATTGCTCAAAATTGAAGATCAAATAAAAATTGAAATATATTTGTCTAAATTTTTTTATATTTTTTTTTTGAAATTTATTTATCGAAAAGGAGAATAACAGTAGGAGAAAATAAATGCTAAAATTCTAAAAGATAAATTAGAAATATAAATTCGAAATACAAATCTATGATCCAATAAAAAAACTAAATTATATCTGTATCTATATGTATATTTCGAGATTTTTAAGTTAAAACGAAAATAAAATCAAATGCTGAAAATTTAAAAGGATAAGTTGAAATGATAAATTAATTAAATTTAATAAGATAAAGACAAAAGATAATATAAATAGAAACCTAACAAATAAATAAAATTTAGACAAATAACAAATATGATAACTACCTAATAATATTAAAGATAATTACCTAATCTACAAATATAATTTCCTAAAAGATAATTCCTAAAAAATTTTAATTTTAATTTCAAACAACTATTCCCCAGCAACGGGGCCAAAAATTTGTTAACGTTTTAATTATGTTAGGATTTACATCGATCATGTGTAATCAAATCCTAATTGTAGTACTGAACTGAAACTCGGGTCATCTCCCAAGGGAATAGTGTAAGGATGAATATTCGAATTAAAATCTTTTGGATAAAGATATTTTTGTATTTTTATATTTTAAACTATCTAAAACTAAAACTAATCAAAAGAAAAAAATAAAAGATATATTTTTCTGAAGAGATTCATGTGCTAAAAATTTAATAACAAAAATTAAAAGAAAAAGGTAAGAAGTTACTTGTTGAGACGATAATAATTGTAGACGACAACAATAACGTTGAGATGCTAAGGTTGTACTTGGAATTCCCCTATTTGCTACAATTCCTCACACTTCTACTTCGTTATATCGTTCATCTCCAATTCACTAATTTATTCTATCCCTAACCCCTTAAGCAATAGACCTTGAATCATTTGCCTTGATTCTCAATCCCTTGCCAAACCAACACAAGCAACCAACATAATAGTTTGGGAATTAACGAGGCTTAATCAAGATTATTTTATCCTAGAGATAACCCCAATTAAGTATCCGATTCAGTTTAGGTTTCAACGAGACTCGACAAAGTGCATGTGAATATCTGAAATCATCTATGAGGTGCGTAGGCTCCCAAAACATTAAGTATAGAAGGCGGATAATGAATTTAGACAATATATTAATGTGAGAAAATTAAATCAAATAAGGTTTAACCCTTTCCTCTCCTAGCTAAGAAAGAAACTAGCCACTCATGAAATACAAAAAGAGAGAACAGAAGAGGGTTTTTCAATGAAGGGTGGTGTGTAGGGGGTGTTTTTTTGTTGCTGCTTATTCCTCTCTATTTATGGAATCATAGATGTGCTTAATAGAGACAAATAATCTCCTTAATCTACAAAATAATATAATCTATACAAAGAAATTATCTCTTCAGTTGATATAATCTATTTTAATTGTTGCAATTACCTTCCAAGTAATTATCTTCATTTATCTTCGAGCTATATCTCCATAATTATCTTTATTTTGAATTAAATCACTTTTTGGATGCATTGTTTAGTGCGCAGTCTCGCTTAAGCAAGACATCTTCTGTAAAATTTCATCTTCTCCTCTGTTTGAGCTGGCTTGAGCAGCCTACATCTCGCTGGAACGAGACTACCTTGTAAAATTGCCCCATTTCTCTGTAAAAACTCACAAAATCATATTAAAAACTTCTAAAATCGTAATTCATATTTAAAATATATTAAAAAATGAAAATATAACGAATTTGATTCAAAACAAGACCTAAAGTATACTAAAGTATCAAATAAACATCTCAAATTGCATATCAAAATACGATAACTTTGAAGTTTATCACTTTGCCGTATCTTGAGGGTTTTCCATTGCATCCTTTACATAAAGAAACACAATTATGTAGCTTTTGAGTTTAGCAAAATCAGTTAGTTCCAATGCGATTTTTGGTTCCCAAAAACCCCAAAACATCAATTGATAAAAAAACAAGGTTTCTATACAATCCACAAGTCATATGCAAACATTTACACAAATAATAAATTTTTAAAGCAAGGTTAAGCTTTTTTTACGAGCAAGCATCTCCACTAATTTTTTTTGAAGAGAAGAGGATCTTAAGCTCCACCAAGGAATTTCCTCCAATCATCATCATCACCACACCATAGTCATGGAGTACAAACCAAAAGCAATAGACATTAAAAGCTTCTACATCAAAACTTATCATGGGTCAGCCCAAATAAAGGAAATGAGAGAGGCAGATGGCTCATCTTCTACTAACGGAATCACAAGATAAAAAAATAAAAATGAATCAAATGGCCATGAAGAATTCAAGCCCTATCTTGAGAGGGTTACATGAAAAGGAAAAGATAATGAAGAAGGGAAAGAGGAAGGAGAAGGCACTAGGAGAAGAAAACGAAGATAAAATGTTTTAAGAGAAAAGAAAGTCCCTCTATATGCACCCATTCACCCACGACCATTCTTGCTTAAGCGACAATCATTCTTGCTTAAGCAAGAATGTCACCAAGGATCCACGGCCTTTTTTTACACTTCTTTTTAAGCGAATAATATTACTATCTTAAGTGACCAACCTCGCTTAAGTGACGAAACACTCTTGCTTAAGCTAAAGTGCTATTGAGATGAAACTATCTTCTGTCATTTTACTCTATCAAGGGTTCACTTAGGAGGATACCATGACAAACCCAAAACAACCTCACCAACACACAAACACTCCAAAGATTACTCATTGTATTTTATTATTTAAATTAACTAAATGCATAAATTTGAATTTAGTTTCCTCTTGTATCTTAAATCAAACACTTGATCATACATCATGAAAATTCAGTTTGACAACTTTACTTTCAAGTTGATAAACAGACCCAAATGACTTATATTTAAAAGTTAAAGGACCAAATTCAATTTTTGAGAAGATAAAGGATTGAATTTGTGATACCCTAAAATCTATTATGAATAAACATGCATTTTTCCCTTTTTGTAAACTGATTTTTATTTTTTATTTATTTTTGTAAACGTGTTCATTAATCCAATTGTAGAAGCATTTTACTTGAACAAAATGTGAGTAAATTTCTTTTTTCTTTTTATTCCTTTATACATGCAAGTCATGACAAAAAATAAAAATTGTTTGGTAAAAATAGATGGGTTCCAATTATAAACCATACATTTTTTGAATGAAGAGAAAGAGAAGTGTTATAAACTTAAATTGTTGAAATAAATATATTAATGAAGGGTATTCATTACAATAAGTAACGAGTTTAAAACTAAAGATACATCAGAGTGTGGATATACCCCAAAATACACATAATAAAAGATGATGACTGCAAGTACAAACAAAATATTGGAACCAAAGGGAAACACCCAGTCCTAGAGTAGTCATCACTAACCCAAACCTAGGGAAGAAATTGTATGCAAGAGGGGTGAAACAAAAGGTCTCTAGTTTAGAAGGTCACTAACTGATGCAATCCTACCCCGCAAGGGTATTGGATAGAAGACTCCAAGTAGATTGGGCCAGAGATGCAAGAGAAGGCCCTAGGGTTCTTATGAGTCTTAGGGTAGATTTCGGGCCCATGGGCTAAGTACGAGCCCACTTATCTTTTTAAATATTAGATTAAGGTTTCATTATTTTTGGGCCTTGTATTTAGGGCTCCATATTGTAGGTAGGGTACCCGAGAAATATAGGAATTTTCAGCCCTTGTATTTTAGGGCACCTAGACTAGTTTTTGTATTAGGGGTAGTTTTGTAATTTCACATGCACTAGGTGAATATTTGATGTGTGTGGTTGGAAATAAATTTAATTGAATTGGTAGAAGCACAATCCAATTAAATTTTAGAGGGGGAGGTGAGCATTTTCTTACTACACCCCATTGCCACATCATATAGTCACACTTTGTGCATGTCCTTCATGCTTTACATGCCTCATGACACCTAAGCACAATTAACTCCCTCCCCCCCCATGGTGATCAGCCTGAGTCTCAAGGGAGTTCCAAACCGAGTGACATGCCCCCAAGTACAAGTATTTCCCCTTATGAGAAATTACTAGTACTTACTGATAAAGTTTATACTACTTCCATGCAATATGAAGTATGAAACATGGGCATCATCAATGTATTGATCGTGGATAATTAAAGATTTTAAGCCATCCCCCTCCATAGATGCTTAAAACTCTTTAACCACTTTATTTCTCCCACCAGGGATATCCATCATGGTAACTGCACCCCCATGTACATACACAACATACATCATCACAATGACATTTTCAACATAAAAAAAATCTCATCTCAATATAATTTTCAACATCAACATCATCTCATCTCAATGACATTACCAACATCAACATTATCTCATGTCACCTCATCATTAATAACAACATCATTCTCATATCAATATTATCACCAATAACAACATCATTCAGTAATCAAATTCCATATATATACATCTAAATTTCATGCCTAGGATTCACACTCCCCAAGTCTTCAGACAACACAAGTCTCATACAACACAATCCATAACATCATGGGACTGGTATTTTAGGGAAAAATTCTAAATTAAAGGGGAGAACTATGGTTTACAAAACAAACTGTTAAGCCCATTTAAAATTTAGTAAAGAAGTACATAGAAGAACAAATATCAAATTTTGGGTAGAGTCTCCTCTATAATTAAGAAATTTCCCAAAAATTGCAATCGTTACAATGACAACATCATTCATCAATAGCAAATATATCACATCACATTAGTCAAAAACACAATTTTTCTTGAAAACCATCATGCAACAAGGATAGACATACATCCCCAGAGTTAGATTCCCTGACCCAAACTATGGTATCAAAAACCATAAATTATAATAAACTCCCTTCACTTATCGTGAGCTCTCTGTCAGCTCCTCTTTACACACTCAGAGGCTTCTCTCGTTCATGTTTGTTAGTCCAAACACAGAGTTCTATATACCAAATCGAAGGCTATTTAGTATAGTTTTAAAAAGCAAGGTAAATAATAACATTCAGGGTCAATTACCCGTGTCGAAACAAAAAGGGCCAAGGGGTGTTTCGAGTTCTACTACAAAGAGACATCATTTTGTAATTCCGACCATGCCAATGTGACTAGGGTTAAAAAAAGGTCATAAAAACAACATGAATTTTATAAAAAGATAACTTTTACAACATCTCATTTTCAAGGGTTTTTTGAAGGAAGTGTAAAAAATCCTATTACGGTACCCAAAACACAAAAAACACTAAGAGAAGCTCAAACTAACTAGGATAAAGGCATAGAAGTCAAGATTACTTCAAAGAAACTACGAAAGGAATGATTGAGATCTTGTTTCTCTACCAAATCCTTGAGGTGGATTGTGAGGATTCCGCTTTGATTAAAATGTTCCTTTTCCGTGTGGTGGTTCGGCGGTAAGCAACAATGGGTCTTGGTGGCCATCGGAGGTCGTGGGTTTTGGAAGAGGAGTTTCTAGGGTGGTTTGGGCAGAGTTTTGAGAGAAAGAGGCATGAAATCGTGTTTGTCACACTGAAGAACATATTTATTATATGTAGATCTTACTTAGTGATCTCATCTCGCTAAGCGGTAATCCACTTCTGGTGCTAAGCACGACTTTTCCCGCTGAACGCAATTCCTCTCGAGTTGTAATTGCGCTTGTCGCAATAAGCGAGATATCAAAAGTTTTATTTTTCAAATCCCAATAGTCAAACTAGAGGGACGTGTGTTATGAACATGCAATCCAAATTTGAAGGTGATCTAACAGTTAACCAGTCTAGGATCGCAGTTTTACCGGAACAAGTTTAAGTAAAACTTGAAATCTCATAATTTCAACCCGAGGCAATAAAACTCCACATAACTCAACATCCACATCAAGCATATCACACATGACTAGTTCGCACAACACCTCAACTCATCCAAATCAACTAAATAATCAAATAACATAGGAAATACATTAAACATCAATTTACAGTTAGTGAAATTTCAAGGCCTTACAACACTCCCACCCTTTTAGAAATTTTGTCCACGAAATTTACTTGACTCAAACAAGGTTGGATAGGCTTCCTATATTTTACTCTCTAGTTCCCATGTGGCATCTTCTCTTGATGCACCTCCCCAGATCACCTTGACCAATGGAATCTCCTTCCCTCTTAAGTGTTTGGTTTGCCTATCCTCGATCTTCAAAAGCAATGTTTCATATCTCAAGTTCTCCTTCACTTGTACGTCATCCAATTTGATCACATGAGATGGATCGTGGATATACTTACGAAGTTGCGACACATGAAAGACAATGTGAACATTAGAAAGGGATGAGGGTAATACAATTTGGTATGTCACAGTACCGACTCTTTCGAGAATTTGGAAAAGAACTGATAAACATAAGGTGAGTTTTTGGGATTTCAATGTTCAACCAACCCCATTCCACGGAGTGACTCTCAAGAATACATGATCACCAACCTCGAATTCTAGGTTTTTCCTCTTCTTGTCCTAATAACTTTTTTGCCTACTTTGAGCAGTCTTTATCCTTTCTTGGATCAACTTGACCTTCTTAATGGTTTGTTGTACCACATCAGGTGCTAAGGTGAGGTTTTCTCCTAGCTCTAGCCAACATAGGGGTGTCCTACACTTTCTACCAAATAGAGCTTCATAGGCATCCATGCCAATGGTAGAATGAAAACTATTGTTATAGGTGAATTCTATCAGCGAAAGAAAGCTCTACCAATTCCCCTTTTGTTCCAAGATACACTCCCTCAAAAGGTCCTCCGATGACTGAATGGTTCGCTCAGTCTGGCCATTAGTCTGAGGGTGTTAGGCTGAACTTAGCCTAAGTTTGGTTCCCAAAGCTTTGTTCAAACTCTCCTAAAATCTAGAGGTAAACCTAGGATCACTATCAGACACTATGCTAGATGGCACACCATGTAATATGGCAATCTCGCTAATATATGAGGAGGTCAACTTCTCCAAGGAAAATATGATATTAATGGGAATAAAGTGAGCATACTTGGTCAATCTGTCAACAATAACCCAAATAGAATCTAAACCTCTAGAGGGGTCCTAGGTAGTCCTACAACAAAATCCATGGAAATACTGTCCTACTTCCACTCGAGTATCTATAAGGGTTGTAACTTACCTGAAGGTCTTTGATGTTCTATCTTTGCCTTCTAACAGACTAAACATGCATACACAAACTCACTAACCTCTCTCTTCATGTTGGGCCACCAAAACATTATCTTCAGATCCTAATACATCTTGGTAGCACTAGGGTGGATGCTTAGGTTGCTCCTATGTCCTTCCTCCAAGATCATCTTCCTAAGCTCGGACACATTGAGAACACAGATCCTATCTTGAAGTCTCAGAACTCCATCCAATCCTACATTAAAACTACTATCTCTCCCTGGCTCTATAGCTTCTATCTTAGTCTTCAGAAAAGGATCAGCCTTTTGGCCCTATCTGATCTCTCCTAACAACTCACTAGTAATCCTCAAAGCTCCTAGTCTCGCATTGTTAGGGGTAACCTCACACACAAGGATAAAGTCTCTAAATTGTTTTAGGAGATCCAATTCTCTAACCATCAAGGCATATATATGTAGGGATTTCCTACTTAAGGGGTTAGCCACTACATTGGCTTTGTTGGGATGGTAGCTTAGCTCAAAATCATAATCCTCAAGAAACTCTAACCATCTCCTTTGATGCATGTTCAACTCTTTCTGACCAAACAAGTACTAAGGCTCTTATGATCACTAAACACCTCAAACTTGGAGCCAAATAGGTAATGCCTCCACATCTTAAGGGCAAACACTACAACAACCAACTCCAGGTCATGGGTGGGATAATTCCCCTCAGGAGTCTTGAGTTGTCTAGAAGCATAGGCGACAACTTAGCTATTTTGCATCAACACTTTTCCTAAACCCATCTTTGATGCATCACAATACAACTCAAAATTTTATCTCAAGTTAGGCAAAACTAGAACGAGAGTGGTCGTCATCTTTTCCTTAAGGGTTTGGAAACTATGCTCACACTGGTATCCCACACAAAAGCTTGACCTTCTATGAATCTTTGGTAATATCCCGCTAAACCTAGAAAACTCCTAATCTCAAAAACAGACTTATGACTCTCCCACTCAAGGATAACTTCTATCTTAGAGGGGTCTATAGCTATACCCCCTTGAGATATCACATGCCCTAGGAAACTAACTTTCTCTAACCAACACATTTGGACAACATAGCATAAAGTTGTCGGCCCCTAAGGGTTAGCAGCAAAATCCTCAAGTGCTCCTCATTTCCTCTCTAGCCTTGGAATATACCAAAATATCATCTATGAATACTACCACAAAACTATTGAGGTGAGGGTGAAAGACTCTATTCATGTAATCCATAAACACACTAGAAGTGTTAGTCACACCGAAGGGCATGACTAGATACTCAAAGTGAACATAACATGTACTAAAAGCATTCTTTGGAATATCCTCAGACTTCACTCGGATCTGATGGTAACCTGACCTAAGGTCTATCTTGATAAACTCACAAGATCTTACCAGCTGGTCCATAAGGTCATCTATTCTAGACAAAGGGTACTTATTCTTAATCGTCACCTTAATAAAATAACGGTAGTCTACACACAACCTCATGTTCCCACCTTTCTTCTTTACTAACAACACTGATGCTCCCTATGGAGACGCATTGGGTCTCACAAACTACTTATCCAACAACTCCTCTAACTGTTTCTTAAGCTCGACTAAATCTATAGGAGACATCCTATAAGGGGCTATGGATATGGGACCAGCACTAGGTACCAGGTTTATGGAAAACTCTGTCTCTCTCTCTCTCAGGTGGTAAACTGGATATATCCTCAAGGAACAATTCAAGAAACTCTTTGACAATAGGGAGGTTACCCATGGAAAACTTTGTCTCTACTACCAGGTTAGACAGAATCATGTACACTTAAGCATCTTCTTTTAAAGATGTCACAACTTGGTTGGCAGAGATAAACATTCTATCCTTACTCACTCCAAAATAATCAAACACCACAATTTTATCAAAATAGTTTAACAAGACAAGGTTGAAAGATAACTAGTACATACCCAAAATAACATCAATTTGACTCAAAGGCAAACAAATCAGATCAATCAAGAATGTTCTGCCAGAAATTTCCATTAGACAATTCAAACACACCTTAAAAGTTAACATTGAACCACTAGTTGGGGTCTCTACCGCCAGATCTTTATCTAAAGAAAACACAAAAGCTTAAGTTTTTCTACACACTAATAAGATATAAATGAATGGGTCACAACAGAATCAAATAGCACAAGTAAAAGAATCCCACTTATGAAACATTTACCTTGGATTAGATCTTTGGATTTCAAAGCTTCGACACTGTTAAGAGTAAAGACCCTTTGCCTTCGGATGTCTAGTTTGGTCATTCCAACCCATACCATTATGCTCTCTCTTGGGATATGGGGAATCTCTCTAAATATGCCCCTTCTATCTGCAATTGAAACATATCGTGTCTTTATCAGCACAATTTGGGGAGGTGTTCTGGCTTACCACACTTGTAACAAGTGATCTGTGTTGGAAAATTAATGGGTTTGCTACCATTACCACCACTAAACCCTATATAAATAGTACTCTAATTGTTGGGGTGGCTACCATATTTCTTAAGAGGGGTCAGGTATGGTTTTCCCCGATTTTGAGTTCCATTCTTTTTATTCTTCATTAGGCCCGTACTCCTATCATAGGTTGCCCTGTCTCGGGAGTCCTCATCCCAAATCTGGCACATGTTCACCAAAACTGGAAACTAACAAACACCATAATAGTTTACAGCTTGCTTCACCTCAGGCCGCAAGCCGTTCAAAAACTTCACACATTTTGAACTTTCACTATCTCTTCCTTGGTAGTGAGGAAAGTACCTCACCAGTTCCTCAAACTTAGCGCATATTCAACCATAGCCATATTCCTCTACTTGAGCTCTAGGAAGTCCATCACCTTCTTATTTCTAACATTCTCATGGAAGTGTTTCTCCAGAAATACCCTATTGACGATTTCCTAGGTCACAGCTAGACCTTTAGCCTCTAAGCATTGGCGAGCATTCTCCCACCAATACTCAGCTTCTTCCACCAGAGTATATGTACCAAAAGAAACTTTCTACCCCTCTGGACATGCTGATGCAATCCTCCTTAGGAAGGGATCAGTCACTAGAGCCATGAGCAAGAGGCTCCAAGAGGATTGGGCTATAGCTGCTGAAGAAGGCCCTAGGGTTCTCATGAACCTCAGGGTAGATTTCTGAGCCCATGGGCCAATGTTGGGTCCAATTATCTTTGTACATATTAGACTAGGATGTCATTATATTTGGTCCTTGTATTTAGGGCTCTATAATGTAGGTAGGGTACCCTAGAAATATAGGATTTTTCAGCCCTTGTATTTTAGGACACCTAGACTAGTTTTTGTATTAGGGGTAGTTTTGTAATTTCACATGCACTAAGTGAATATTTGATGTTTGTAGTTGGAAATAAATTTAATTGAATTGGTTGAAGCCCAATCCAATTAAATTTTAGAGGGGGAGGTGAGCATTTGCTTACTACACCCCATTGCCACATCATATAGTCACACTTTGTGCATGTCCTTCATGCTTTACATGCCACATGACACCTAAGCACACTTAGTGGAGAATCCTGGAATTGATCTTGGATTAGCAGGCTGAACCATAACTAAAATTCACTAATCATAATTAGTGAAATTTTGGCTCCAAAGTTTGGTTCCACAAATTCAATTTCAAATTCAAGTGAAATTTGAATTGAAATTCAAATTTCTCTCCAATTTTGTGTGACACTTAGGCTATAAATAGAGATCATGTGTGTGCATTTTTTTTGGAACTTTGATAATTTGAATATTAAACTTCAGATTTCAGAGCTCTTTTAGAGTACAAAATT
Source organism: Glycine max (assembly GCF_000004515.6). NCBI lineage: Eukaryota > Viridiplantae > Streptophyta > Magnoliopsida > Fabales > Fabaceae > Glycine > Glycine max. The sequence goes on from NC_016088.4 coordinate 20,548,514, forward strand.
TCGTGCTCTTCTCTTCCTCTCTCTTCATTCATCTCCTTCTTCCTCCAAGCTCTTATCCATGACCTCCTATGGTGGTGAGCTTCTTCTAGACTCATCTTCTCCTTGAAGTAGCGTCTCCTCTCTCTCTTCCTTCTCCATTCCACTTTCATTCATCTTCCAAGAAGCAAAGGAATCCATTGATAAAAAAGATCCTAGGCCTACAAGCTCCAATGGAGCTTACATCAAGTGGTAATCAGAGCACAAGAGCTTCAAGTAGGTGCTCCTTAAACCTCCATTAATTTTTTGCTTTACCTTCTCTTTCATTGTTGTTTCTTCATTTTTCTCCATGTATCTCCTCACATGTCTTATGCTAAATGTTTTAAACATGATTGTTTAGAGTTTCCACCGATTAAACTAGCTATAGAAGCTAGATTTGATTTTCTATGGTTCAAATTTCTTGTTCTTGTTCTTGAACCATGAATTGTGTTGAGTTTAGGTTCCTTTGAGTTTTGTCTTGTTATTTTTTGTGGCTGAAACCTAAACCATAAAATTCTTACAAAAACATTAAAGTAGAAGAAAACCTCAAAAATCTAGAGTGACTTGTTCACCTATTGTAGTTTTGTCATAGAAGTTATGTCTAGTCATGAAACTTGTCACATAAGATTTCTTATGTTGTGCTGAACTTTATTTTTCTTGTTTCTTTGTCTAACTCATTTATTCATGAGTGTATGAAATTATTTTAGCCTATTTTTTGATTTGAGTCAAATCTTTGCATGTTAATTAGTCCTTAACATGTTCATGCAAAATTCTTAGAGAGTCTTTGATTGTGATCTTTTTCTTGAACTTTTAGGTTTCCTTATGATTGTGTCTATTGTGAATTTGAGTTTTGGTGATTGAATTGCTGGCTGAAATGTTGATCCTAAGTGAAAATTGAACTCCTAAAACTGTGGTAAACAATCCTAGTGAGTTCAACATACATAGGAAGGTTGAAAGTAAGCCCAAGGCAATCAATATACCATGCTTAAAAAAAATCATTGGTGCTGGCAACTTGGACATACAAACTTGTAAAAATTACTGAGAATTGGTTACTTCGAATTTTGAGCTGAAATTTTTACTGAATTTTCTAGACATCTGGGACAATGTAGAGGCTAACTTAGTTTAGGAAATAAGGGTATATCAAAAACTTAAAAAGAAGTCTACATCAAAATCTTATGGCTCTCACTCTTATCCAAAGAAAGACCAAGGTCAAGGCATCTTAGGGGTGACACCTTCTAAGCCCAAAGATGATAAGGGGAAGACAATAGAAAAGCAAGCCCCTAAGGCTAGTATGCAAGAGAAAACTAGCTATATAAAGTGCTTTAAATGTCTTGGAAGAGGACACATTAATTCTCAATGCCCCACCACAAAAACCATGATTATGAGAGGCCAAGACATTTATAGTAGCCAAGATAAGGCTACTACTTCACCTTCCTCTAGTGAAAGTGAAAAAGCAAAAGGAGAAGAATCTAGTGAAGAAATCTACCCCCAAGAAAAAGGACAACCATTAGCGGTTAAAGAGAAGTGTAAGGAGGTAAGTGTCTCCTCCAAGAGGTTAGCTAAGAAGGAAACTCATTTTACAATAAAGAAAAACATTAAAGAAACTTTCCCTCTTAGACAACCTCCATATTTTCTCTTTTGTAAAAAGACACTTGCTAGCATTGCCACACCTCTTGGGCTTGAGTTTATTCCTCAAGTAAAGAAGTTGTTGGATGAGGGTTTGGTTCGCAAGAGCTTAAATCCTTGTGCTTTGTTGGAGCCCAAAATAGGTATTATTAGGCACCAAGTCCCTAAAATAGGTGGTATGATGAATGTTTTGAGTGGTGCAACCCTCTTTTGTAAAATCACTCGTGCACCTAACATCTTCATGGTGTGTGTACATAGGGACCCATTAGGTAGGTTTGTTCTTATTTTTAGTTTCAATACAAACTTAGGTACTCATATGGGACACCTTAGGTTCTCATACTTTTTGGTAGGAATAATCAATATGAAAATACAGAAAAAGGTATGTTTTATTGCGTTACTTTTCTTAATTTTTCAAATAGTGATCAAGGGGTTCCCATGAACTCTAAGAGAATAAAGGTCATTCCTGAATGGCCCACTCCACCAAGTATAAGAAAAATTTGGGGCTTGCATGACTTAACAAACTTTTACAAAAGGTTTGTCCCATATTTTTCTATACTTGTAGCGCCACTCATTGAGTTGGTGAGAAACCATGTTCCTTCATGGGAAGATGCCCAGGAAATGGGTTTTCAGACCTTACCTTACTTCAACATACCAAACACCACTAATACATATGTTTTTGTTCTTTTTACAGGTGTTGAGGGAAGGAGCCCATAGTATGAAGAACCTCAAGATTGAAGGTCAAATCCTTTCCAAGGTGGAGGGAATGATGTAATCCTACCCCGCAAGGGCATTGGATAGAAGTCTCCAAGTAGATTGGGCCAGAGATCTAAGGGAAGGCCCTAGGGTTCTCATGAGCCTTAGGGTAGATTTTGAGCCCATGGGCTAAGTATGAGCCCGCTTATCTTTGTAAATATTAGAATAGGTTTTTCCTTCGTTTGGGCCTTGTATTTTGGCCATTCTAGTAGTATAGGGTTTTAGCCTTGTATTTCGAGGCATTTTGAGTAGTCTTTGTAGTAGGGATTTTTTTTTGTATTTTCATGTATTTTGTCATGGGGGTGAGCTTAGCTATTATAGGGGGTGTGTAGCTAAGCTATAGCTTCTCATCTCAAGGAGGTGAGCTTAGCTATTAGAGAGGTATGTGTAGCTAAGCTCTAGCTTCTTTAGGAATCTTCTTAAGGAAGCTTCTCAAGGAGGTGAGCTTAGTTATGAGAGGGGTGTGTAGCTAAGCTCTAGCTTCTCAAGGAAGTTTTCTCAAAGAAGCTTCTCAAGGAAGTTTTCTCAAGAAAGCTTCTCAAGGAAGCTATCTAGTCTATAAATAGAAGCATGTGTAACACTTGTTGTAACTTTGATGAATGAGAGTCTTGTGAGACACAACTCAAAGTTCAACTTCTCTCCCTTTTTCTTCCTTCAATTTCGTGCTCCCCCCTCTCTCTTTCTCTCCCTCTTTCTTTTCCTCCATTGAAGCATCCTCTCCAAGCTTTTTATCCAAGGCTCATCTTGGTGATGAAGCTCCTTCTTCCATGGCTTATTCCCTAGTGGATGGCGCCTCCTCTCACCTCTTCTCCTTTGTCTTCCGCTACATCTCCATGGTGGAAAATCACTATTAAAAGACCTCATTGAAGCTAAAAGATCCAGCCTCCATAGAAGCCCCACAAGCAAGCTTCCATCACATGCTATCACTCAAAAGATTTTCTTAATCTCCCTTATCCAATTCTGAGCACCATCAGGGTTTTATCCTCCCATGAAAATAGATGGATTATTTTGTTGGAAGCAGTTCAACACTTGATACTCAACAACTCCAGTAGCTTCTCCCTTATTCTGATTCCCCATAGCCTGAGCTAAGGCTTGGAGAGCATCAGCTATCACATGACCATTCCGTCCAACCATCACTCCCTATACACACCAGGAAGTGAGAACATCGGAAGAATACACACAAGAAAAAGAACAAAACAAAACCACACCTATCTCAAGTCCCTACTTAGTTACTTTTGAGAGTTGATGCCTCAAGAAATTACTCCTCTAAAATAGTCCTCTCTCGATACATTAACACTCACTTTCCATCCTTTTTATTCATTAACACTTGCCATATCGTCCCATTGCACTTCACAAATTATACAAGTGGTCAGTCTGATAACTCATGACAAGGCATTGAAACTCATGGTATAGCAGACATTAGAGGTACAAACATGTTATGACTACACCAATCAAATCTCTACAACCAATGGAAACACAACAAGTTGAGTAAGTTCCAAATACAAACATCAAGCATTCAACAAGGCAACCACAAAATGCATAGAGAAACATAGTAGACTCACAACTCAGTGGTCGAAAGGTTCGACCTACTCTGATACCACTAATGTAACAACCTGCCTCATCTCTATGATATCACTACTCTAAATCACATAAATTTTGATTTTAAATGAAAACTCTGTTAATTTGCTTATGAAAAACGTGAGTAAATATTTTGTTATACGTTCACCAAACAAACGCAAAAATACTTAGATGAATTTATATATATATATATATATATATATATATATATATATATATATATATATATATATATATATATATATATATATATATATATATATATATATATATATATATATATACATATATATATATATATATATACCGATGTAGAGAGGTGTGTATATATATATATATATTTTTCTATAAACAAACCAACATATTCACACAGTATATGAAAGTGTCAGACGTTGGTGATAAAATCAGAGGCGGAGTGATAAAGAGTGAGAGAGCGATAATTT
>NC_016088.4:20859410-20860347 GCF_000004515.6 Glycine max
TTTATTCTTATGGATTGCTATGTTTCTCAATAGGTTATCTCAAAGAGGTTGATGAAATCACTACCCTTTGTGACATTCAAGCATGTGTTATCATTTATACTCTAGATGAACCCGAGCCTGAGGTTTGGCCATCTAACAAGGGAATGAAAAGTGTGATTTCCAAGTTTTTGGGGGAGTTTCTGAATTGGCACAAAGCAATAGAATGTTGTGTCAATAGGAACTTTTGAAAAGAAACAAAATCAAAGCCCAGAGAAAACTAATGAATGAAATCAAGAAGGAGATTGGCCTTTTCATGTGTCAATACTTTGCTGGGGGAACAACCTTGACAATGAAAACATCATTGATTACAATGATATCACATTGTTGGCTGATAAAAAATTGGAGATTACAAAGAAAAATGAAAATTTCCAAGTTCAAGAGGTGACACTAGCTATTGAAAATGGAGGAGAAACCATGACAGAAGGAGAGCAAGCACTTGTGGCCAATGTGGCTGCCATATCAAATATGAATTGGTCTAATGACAACAACAATGAGGATGATGGGGATGTGATCCATGTGAACATTGGAAGATGTTAATGTCTTAACCAATTCATCCCTTAAAATTTGTGGTGCAGGTAAGAATTTATTTACTTTCATATTCTTTAGTAAAAAATACAAGATGGAGTAGGTACTCAATTTTTGTCCTTGGCATTTTGTTAAGAAACTAATTGTGCTAGGAGAACTCGATGCACAAGCTAATATGCTAGATACAAGCGATAAATGATTGATAAGATTGGTGATATTATGTAACTGAAAAAGGGGAATAGAGAGAAATCACAGGTATTGATGGAGTGTTTATAAATAATGAGTGTTCAAATATCACCACTCTTTCAATTATGTACTTATGTAAAAATTAAATCAAAACAATGTAATCATCACCTATCATTAATGAGAAAAA